>NC_041034.1:19541470-19768970 GCF_900634625.1 Parambassis ranga
TTGATCTACGCATTGGTCACACACCACATCCCCAGCTTCTCTGTGTAGGTTTTAAACCGATATGTTCATTATGTTAAGTGACATGATGCAGGATAATGTGCTACACGCTAAAGATAATATACTCAGAGAAAATAGCATTTTTGCATACATATACATACTAAGAGTACAAACGCTACATGCTAATCATACAATAGCACACGTTTAGAATAGCAGCTGAGGAGAGTGCAGGTTTTTGGAGATTTTTCTCAGTCTGCTGTAGCCACGGGTGACAGCCAGATAAACAATGAGGTTAAACTCACTATAAAACTAAAAAAGCTGATGGGGAGCGTCATCACTGCAGGCAACCCCTTTCACACTGTCACATTGTTGTCACACTTGGTACACATTACAAAAACATGCTTTATAGCTACATTTAAACTAATATGTCACTATGAGTTTTTCATTTGAGTGGAGCTTTAACAAAACACCTTTGTTAGATTTCAGACTAAAAACTATGTTTTTTTTTAAATCAACTAGAAGATTAAATACAGGATGAATGATTTGATGTTACCTTAGTTGCTTCTAGTTCTAATTTGTACAAGTGCAACAATGCTCCATGTAAATAGATCTCTACAGAGAGGTGGTGCAGATATCAGTTTCTCTGTCACTGTGGAGACGGATGTAGCAGACAAATGACAGTGATGAGAGAATGTGTAGGCTACACTCCTCTGGGAACACTGCTTCTAATAAAGAGGCAGACTAATGAAGTCATTAGGATATCGGCAGTAAAGGAATCTGTGCGCAAGAAGGGAAAGACAAGGACGAGAGACGGCACAGAAAAAGATTTATTGTGTCAATTGCTGTTTAAACCTTAAGAAGATTTGCCAGAGCAATGAGAAGCAGACCTGTTGTCTTCAGAGGTGCTGACTGATGGATGGATGGATGGTTGGATCAGTGGACATGCAGAGATGACACAAAGAGGCTTAAACATAAATGCAATGAGTCACTGTGGAGAGGCTCTCTGATGATTGCTTTAAGCTTGTAACCGACACTACTGACAGGCTGCTGTTTGAGAGAGGAGGATGAATGTATGGCTTTTTCTGAATGTTTAGACTCTGCATAATTAAAATGGATGCAATGCTATGATAATAAAGGGTTTGACATATTGGGAAGTCTTCCGTTATATCCACAGTGTGACAAGATAGAAGATAGATTTAGGGGGAAAACCAAGCCTGGATCCGCCTAAATATTTTGACAGATTCTTTCTGCTAAGCAAAGCCAATAAATTCCTAGCATCATATTTACAGACAGACATGTAGTGAAAGGAAATCCATCCATCAGTTTTCTGTTGTTATTGGATCATGGAGGCAGTAGGCTAAGGCCAGGCGTCTTACACTGAGCAATGTTTTCCAGCTCCATCTGGCCAAATGAGCTATGTCATCTGTCCAGCATGTTCTGGGAGGTGTCCTGGATCTTCTATCAGCAAATCTTCAGTGAAAGTCATCCAGGATGAAGCTTGTTTAAAAGCCAAAATGGTCCAAAGTAGATATAGTGGTAACGTTTTTCCTTCTGGCTCACACACACAGAAATGATGTCTGCATTGTTTGTGAGCAGCCCGGCACCTGCTGTTCTTGGGCACCACTTTCCTGCTTCAGACCTGAAGATACTGACTGACATTTTGGCTACGTCAGTGCCTCCTAAGGTCATGGTCTAATGATAGCAGCAGCTCTGTGGATCTGTTCTTCACCTGGGTTTCCCCACAATCCAGGGCCGGGAGCCTATCTTCTTCATATAAGGACGAGAGAGTGGTAACATTACTTCAGGTGTCTATGTAAAGTCAGTGGGACTGACCTCACAAGGGTTCGATTTTAATGTACATGTAAGTCCATCTGGACAGTGTTTACTTATTACAGAGGAAAATATAGTAATGTCATTATTCTACTAAAATGTCAGACCTGCTGAGAGCACACAAGACCTCCCAGCAGGGATGAACTGAACATTACATGGGCCAGAGCTGCAGCTCCTCATTAGCATGGATGGGCTTCTCTTCATGATTTAGCTTGATCAGACGAGTGTTTTTTTTTCCATAAAAATCTTGCCAAGCGCTGCTTTAAGAAGATTTCCTGACAGAAATCCCTCCTGATTCTGATGAAAGTGCACGCCACTGCAGGAAAAAAAGATGAATGAATGTATGAAGAGATGGAGAATGTAGGGGAGAAATAGAGAAATGAACAAGGCCACGGAGATCACATTCATAACATTCACTCTTCACTCTTAATTTGGCCAGTGAGGTTTAATCTTTCCCACTGTGGCAGGTCTGAAACCCACTCTGCTGGCTTCATGAGGATTGGCTTTAAATATTCCATGGTGACTGATGGCAGGGCAGATGGGAACGAGTTCACTGAAGGGAGTAATGAGGTCTGGATGGGTCTCACTGTAGCTAATGGAGGAATTTCACTAAGTCTGATATAACAAGGTGTTTCATGGTTAACTGGATAAGTTTTTATTGGCTCTTTATTAGGTGAGAGTGCATTTTTACCAAGACACCGCTGAGTGTAGAATTTAAGGATCACTTTACCTTCACACTATGCATTTGAAATAGGGATATGAGAACAGTAACAAATCATTTCCTGCTGTAGGTGTTTCTGTCCTGTTTTATTTCTTCATTTTCAAAATCTGCTGTACCTGTGATGTGTACTTGTCTGATACTCTCATGTATCAACGTATGTTTACAGTGGTAACAGACAGTGATACCCACAACAAGATGTTTACAAGAACTGCTTTGATTGCATCAGTGATGTCACTGGTTTTCATATAAACATTAAGAAGAATTTTTTTTGTTCTATATGTCTCTGGGCTTATATACACTGTTGGTTGTACCAGTGGTGTCACTAGCTCTCCAAACATTTTCATAAGAACTGTTTTTTTTTGTTCTACAGCATGCACAGTATATTTTTTGCTGCTATTGTGTAGGAAAATGTCTTTCTTCACTTGAATGGAGGCCTTCTTGCGACCTTTAAAAATATGTCCAAGACAACTAGGACAGAGAGCATGCAGTTTTTATAAAGAAGTTGCAATTTGTTTGAACACCTATTGATATTCTTTTTTTTTCAACTTGTTATTCAACTTTTGTTCAATCACATAAATGAAGCAAAGACATCATCTTTTAATGAAGCCAGTTAACTTGGTAAAAACGAACTATAGATGAGTATTTTATGGACTAATGTAATAATTTGCACTTTTCACACACTGTCATGCCACGTGTTTGAGTAGAGTTGAACTGATATGGACAGCTGAATCTGTCATCAGATTCCTCAGTTGGGCGTCAGAGCTCTGATGACAGATTCAGCTGTATCTGTGCCTTGATGAAAATAGTTTACAGTGTGACAGTTTTAGTATAAGCTAATCACCTAATTACAGGAAGGCCTTCAGATTGAGCCTGTTTACATCTACAGGCCTCACGGTAGATAAAGCAGATGCAAAGGAGCCCTTGATGCGGGTGACCTTAACAAGCATCTTTCATGGTAAGAAGATGGGTGGAGTTACTTCCTCACAGTGTGTTATCAGCTGCTGTGGGTGGGAGCAAGGTACGTGGTAAACCAGAGGGTCACCAGGAAGCAAAGTGTCTTTTGAAATGAGGCTTTGGATAAAATTTGCAACAGCAAATGAGAGGATGACAACAGTAACAGAAGAGAGAGGAATGTAATCTGGATAATCAGGAGTGAGCATAGTAGGCAAAGTTGTCTCTCTGGGGGCTGGGTGGAAGCCATGACCTATCCTTGAGATAAACTTCTAAACCAGCTACTGGGAGATACCAGTCCAGTAGATGTGAGTTTGGATTGTTGGTTCCTCCATCATTAAAGTATGAGCAAAAACCTTTAAGATTAGGAGGTGATTGTGCAATGTGCATGTGAATGTCTTTCAAGTTATCTCAGTTTGAGAGCTATTTCTCAGTGTGGAAGTTGCAGCTCTGCTTCTTCAGGCTGGCTATACACTGGAGGATTTTGTGCTCAATTTCTGGCTTGATTTGCCCCTCCTCCAAACAACCAGGGGTGTGTGGCCTGATTTAAATTACAACCAATTATTTGTTAAATAATCCTCAAGCGTGCGGTGTCAATATGATTATTTTACTACTCCTGATTCAGAGCCTTCCTAGTCTCTCAATATTGACAACCTCAATAGACAATAAGAGGCCTGGAAACTTTGCCAACTGGATGAACTAGAGCTATATGGAATATAGAAAAAGCATATCATTATGACAACAGCACACGTGCCTTTGCAATGTCTCATGCAAGACAAATCATAGCAGGGCTGACAAAGAAAAGGCTACTGCATACAGAGTCATGTCATCCTCACACCAGTTAAAGTGAGACTTTGTGTCTTTGGAATGAAATTGTTACTACAAATGGCAGGTGTGTGGTCTTACAGTGTGGTCAAATAGTCTAGTATACCATCTTATTGTGCATGTACTCAAGATAATAGGAAATAACTTATGCACTAAGGTGCCTGAAAAGCAGAAGCATGAACTCTACAAGACCTCTGAGGGTTCCCTTGTGGTCTTAAGCTGCTGGCAGCAGATCATATAAGTCTGTCCAAACTGGAGTGTGGACAGATCAGACCTGTCAATGTTCTCACCACTGCTAACCAGGAGCACCTTGCAACCAAGCACTTCCCAAGATGCTGGGATCAAGGTGACTGGCCATAATGATCTGGACCTTGAACACACTTAGGCACTTAAACCAGCATATTTCCCCCACCTCCACAGTCATGGCCAACCTGGCTACAATCGGTGAGTGGTCAGATGTTTGGCCTCATTTGTATCACTGTTGTTTGATTTTAGCTAATTTGTGTCAGGATAAGAATCTCTTACTTCTTAAAAGCTATCAGGTACCAGGCTTCAACCTTACAAAATGTGTAACCAATCAGCAACCTCCAAGGGTGAGAAAGGAACCATACAAATATCAAAAACTGTAGTTTCTCAGACAGCAAACAAAATTTAATATTTTGATTAGGCAGGAGCTAGGCTGCCTAGATGACTTTGAACCTGCCCTTCAGAAATCTATGTGTGACATCAAAGGAGGTTCAATCCATGTCTATTCATGTTCCGGCTTAATCTTACAAAAAAAGTCTGCTTCTGAGAACTACTGTTCAGTATTGACTGGCTCTTTGTTTGTTTACATTTGTGTATATGTGCATCATGGAAAGCCCTGCTGCTTTGGCTGTTCCTGGTCAAACTTTACACACAACAACTTAAAAAAAACATTAACTTGACCCATATATCTGAATTATGCATTTGTATGCGTTACAAATAACGTGAACTTGTGAACGTGAACTTTCCAGTGGAATTTTCCTCTACCCACACATTACATTCATAATATAAACATTAGCATGACAAAGCCATTCACATTACTGTAAATGTGTACTGAATTATTCAGTCACACACCTAACATCACACACTCACAGCTATAATTACGTAATGTTGTTTTATTGTATGCCTTGACCTTCAATGTGTAAAACTATTATGAATATTTGATGCTCAGATTTCCTACATCCAACAACTACTCACTATAGTTAGGTTTAGGCAGAAATATAGAATAATACATCATTTTTCTTAAAAAAAGCTAACTTTAACAGCATTTAGGATTTTCCAACTTAATTTACTGTGTGAGGCTAGTTCCACTGAGATCCAGGGTGTTTTTGTCAAGTGCAAATGACAAAAAGACAAATTAGCAGACGGAACAAAAGCATCATGAATAATAGACGAGAAAGAAGGCAGAGGCGAGGAAGATGACAGAAACAGTGGCACAGTCTAAAGTCATGGGTGAAAAATGACATCAAGACCCAAGCAAATATGTTCATGAAATGTCCAGGTGTCCTCATAACTATGGACACAGCCCATGTTCCAAGTTTGTAACCCACCAACCCCTTCCTCACATACACAGAAATAAACCAGATTCCATCCTGTTAAAATAGAATATAAAATAGAATCAGAACTTCAGATGTATTTCTGATTCTCTCCTCAATAAATCTGGCCCTCACAGAAATAAATGAGCAGGCTCACAAACAGAGAACTTCTCTTTCACACAGAGGGCTCAGGGCCAGAGCTCATCATCTGATAACTGCGCGAGCGCCGTCCCTTGCAGGATAATTAAAGCAGAGACACAGCGGTGGGACCACTTGAGAGGAATGTGCCGTCGCTGTCCTCCAGTTGCACAACTACCATCAGCCGGATACACTGAGAGAAAGGAAGACGTGAGCAGGAGGAAAGCAGCTGCTTAATTGGGAGAACAGAGATAGTGTGAGGCCAGGAGGGTCAGTGTTTTAGTGTGTGTGTGTGTCTTCCAATCTTATATACTGTATATGCCTTTCAACCTACCAACGATACCATCTCTAGTGCCGGACTCTCCCTCCACATCTACAAATGTGTCTCAGGATGTATAATGAATGCTTATTCAGACTGCCTGCTAATTATGCAGACTGATATAAGATACAGTCTCCCATTGTCCTTGCACCCTGTGTCACAGTATGTGCAGCATCTACTGTGTACAGTTGTGTTCAAAATAATAGCAGTCCAACATTACTATGCTAGTTACATTTCTACATGGCAAATAACTGACTAGCAGGTGTAGTAGTTGTAGTAGTTGATCACCATTTGCTAACCTTTTGTTGTCTACCCCATCGATCAAGCTGGCTAATATACATTTCTTTGTTAAGGTGTCACAAAGCGTCTAGCAACCTGGACCTATTTCCTACCCCCTAGTGGTTGAGGTGTTGCTCCTCCTGTCTATTGTTAACTGTCTCCGAGACCTTGTGACTCCCACTCCTTTGTTCCCCTCATCCTGTCTTTGTAAGATCTCTTCCTGACCCCTACCTGTGAACACACCCACCACCTATATGTACCGTAAGATGAAAGATGTACCGTATTTTCCGGACTATAGGTCGCACCGGAGTATACATCGCACCAGCCAAAAAATGCGTAATGAAAAAGAAAAAAACCATAAAATCGTACCGGAGTATTAGTCGCACCAGCAGGCCAGCGTAAATCACTGTGTTTTTAGCGTAACGTTACCTCTTGAATTTGAATTCCTCTTAACTTAAGTGGTGTGGCTGCAGGGCATTGAGAGTGAGACAAACACATTTTAACAAGTCCTCACGTGGAGAAATGATCAGCTTCACTGCACAGAGATTCCTATAAACATCCTGTAAATGAGTCAAAGGCAGACTACTGGGTGCTATAGCTGTCTGGAATTAGCGACCTATCGACTGAGGCTCAGCTGCAAGCACATGTTCCCTGAACGTGCGCGTCACCTATGCTCGGACTGCAAAATGTGGACAAGCTGGAGGTGGAAGAGAACCATCAGGAGAAGGATATCAGCTGCCATTATATAATGGGATGTCAGGACAAGGCTAACTAATTGTATATTTTTTCATGTCGCACCTGAGTATAAGTCGCATACCCAGCCAAAGGATGAAAAGAACTGACTTGTAGTCCAGAAAATACGGTATCCTCCAACTGCTCTTGGTCGGCTTATCATTTCAGACCCACTCTCTGTGATTGTAAGTCCACCGTATGCTGGTATTCTATTAAACAACCCACTATAGCAAACTTGGAAAACAATGTTGAGTGAAAAAACAGAGGTCATACATTTGTGAAAAAACAGGTGTTAAACAGGAAGCCCTTATTTGAGGATAAAGACAGGAAATGTTGTACATGCTGGTTGTGGTGCATTTCCTTCTGAAAACTTGTACTTTGTACTTCAATTATAAAGTTGATTGTTGAGAGAAAAAAACACATAAAGAGGTGCAGAAAATGATAGGCTGCTTAGTTAAAATGCTTAAAATGGCAACTAAAACCTGAAGCTTGTGGAAGAAAATGGAAAAAAGACACTGGGTGACACTCCAGTCAGAACAATTTGTGTTAAATTTCAACATCAAAAATATTTTCAACCTTAACCATCGTGCTCTTACTGCCTAAACCACACAGAGGAGTCTTACCCCGGATTTACACCAACCGTGAAACAACTGCAGAACTGCTTCTGAAGCATAGTGTGTCTGTGTATGTTACAAGCTCCCACAAGATTCACAAATTCACATAGTAATCTTCATTTTACCCTGATGGTTAATGTCCTCTCTACATGTATCAGGCTGGGTTAAAGAGCATGTTACCGAAAGCTCAGTTCACTCCATCAACACTCGTACACACAGAGCATCCTCTTAGCCTCCACTCTGAAAACAGCTTCTGCTTCTCTCCCTGCCTTTTCCTTTGCTGTGGTCCTTATAAAAAGCACATTATATCATATAAAATGCTGTTTCTATACTTCCAAATTGAATCTCTTCTTGCAACGTGCAATGTTAAATCAGCGAGATTTCAGTCTCACAGCGCTTTAGTTTAAAAATCTACCGGAAACTCCCTGAAGTCAGGCACTAGGCCTGACTTCCTGCCTCTGTCCGTGTCTCTTGAAGTGGTTGGTGCAAATTGACAGTGCAAACTTGGGCGTTAAGTTATGCTCCTGGTGTAAATCCGGCTTTAGTGTGATTTCTGAGTGCTGGACTTGGGCTACAACAACAAGAATCTGACTCATATTGTTAGAAAAAAGTACAGTGGAAATACCTAATATGCACCGTAAAAAAATGTTCTCCACAACACACAAATCAATGTGTTATTTCTCCCATTTCTTTGTGTCTGTGTAGTACAGTATATTTTTTCTCTAGAACACACATACTGTCTTCTATAAACAGAAGAACAAGAATCTAAAGGCTGTAGTGTGCTACCAAGTTTCTCTACATTAGCATTATGTATAGTGTTTAATATTTATTTTGCTGGCAGCATGTTAATTAAAAGTGTTGTCTTTTTGTCTTTTTGTCATTTTGATGAAGAGCTAGTCCCCTACAGCTCCCCATACAGTGAGCAGGCAGTGGTGAGTGAGGGGGTATTTTGGAAACAGCCACACAAACAGGTTTTGTAATTTTAACTTTAGGGCATAAAGAACAAGAAGGATCTAAACTTTTAGTGTCCATGTCTTAACGGCAATGATTACATCACAACCTTGTTTTCTTCGCTCATTAGTGCTGAGAAATATGATACCACAGCTGCTGGAAGAGACCAATTTCTGACAGGCGACATGATTCTGCGATCTGCTCTCATGTTCTTGTACTGTGTGCAGCAGTGATCACTGTTGCCACTGTGACGTGCAGGTTTCTGATAACAGCTGAGCCTTTAGCGAGAACAGAGTGGCGGCTTTGGCTAATTGGAGCTGCCTTCAATCTAATGGAGACATCATGGGAACGGCTGTAGAGGAGAAATGACTACAAATCTGCCAACTGACTGAGCTTGAAGCTTTTATTAAACACACACTGCAGATAAAAAGCTGACCTCGCCAATGTGACGCAATCCGTGTTATCAGGTGGCAGAAACAATGGAAATTCGAGCCAAATCCAGCTTTAGACAAAAGAGATGAAGAGCAGTCTGCTCGCATTGATGAGAAGTGAACTATCCTTTGGAAGCACAAGTTCTACAAAAAAAAAAAAAAAAAAAACTTAGGCAGCCTTACACCCCTACACACACAGGCTTCAACACACACACACTTCCTCTGCATTGTGTGGATGATGGCAGGGAGGAAAAAGCTGGTCATCCTGATAGCGCTGTGATGAAGCTTTATTCCAGGATTAGTGTTGAAGTGAAGTCCAGTAGTTGGGGTCAAACAGGAAGCAGCTCACACTGAGCACCCTTTCTGCTGGAGGACTACTCCCACATTTGAATAAAGCTTGCTGACCTTTGCTTACAGGTAGTAATGCTATTAGCTAACACTTTACAAAAGCTAAGACAGCAGCACAATACGTTTATTGTTCCAAAAATAAACAATTACTTGTTATTTGTCATTTCAAACAATTACTTGACCCTTTGCTACATTCCTGTTTTAGCTGCAAACTGCAGAATGTACTGTGCACTATACAGATCCATTTAACATTCATAAAGTACACAACCAATACCACATGGACCAATCAGTGATAATCACACCTTGCTTTGTCCTGTGACAGGGGCACCTCCCTGGGTTAAGCAGTGTCAATTTGAAAAGCGCAGAAGCGTGAGACAACATTTCCTGCATTTATATTTAAATTTGAGCAGCAGGATGCAAAACTGTCACCAGCACACAGAAAGCAGACCAAATCAAACGCACACAGACACACACACACATACAGTGCAGACATTTGATTTGTCTAGGGACAGCTGTAGAGATCACTCTGTACAACAGATGACAGGTGACATGATCTGGATCACGGTGAAGTCTAGATCCCCCCCCCCAATACCACCACTACACTGCTGTATGACACGAATGGTTGTGAGAGTGACAGGGAGAATATGAGTGTGTTGGCATAGAAACCCACCAGCCTTCAATCTATGAATGAGGCATCATTTCTCAGCTTTAATCAAAAGATGGGGAAGATTTTGCCCTGACGTGCCTCTGTTGTGTCGTGGCTGACTGCGTCTGTGTGTGCGTGCGGACCAGTGGATGCCATTAAAGAGATGTGGCGGCGCAGTTGGAGGTTGACAGGCAGGGAAAACAGGAGCGATGGGGTTATGCCGGAGATGAGTGAAGTGAGGACAGCTACAGATGGCTACATACAAATGGATGACTTGTAAACAGACATGCGCACTTTGACATCTCTAACACATCTCATGTAGAGTACCTTTGCTTGTGTGTGTGTGTTTAGTGGCTGTGTTTTCCAGCATCACACTAGATCCATAATGCATCTGTGCTGCTGCCAGCTGAGCACAGATCTGTGAGCCAGCACAGGGCCAGTGATTAGATTTGATGATCACCAACATAAACTTTATCAAGTTTGACAAAACGCTTTCATCACAAAAAGCTAAGAGAGGAACAGGGATTCATTGGACCCTTGGGGAATAGTGGGACAAGGAGCAACACTCCTTAAGAGTGGAAGAAATGCTTGGTTTGTGGGGAGATGAAAGCAGCTTGTCTGGCACTGAAGGAGCGGAAAAGGTCCATAATGACGCCATTTGGTCCTCCCATGGTGCAATGCACACCCTGCGCTCGGACCGCCTCCTCTCTCTCAGAACTAGCAGCAGCAGCAGATGCTGATGTTTGGATGGTTAGCTCCGTGTGTATGTGTGTGACAGATAAATCAACCTGCCTTATTAGCAAGAAATGAATCAGGTGTATACATAGTTCCACATCATAGCTTGCTTCTAATAGTCTTGATTGGCTTTTTTCTGCAAATTCATTAAACTTCCAAAGGAGAATCTGACAGATTCTTATTAATAGTATTTATAGCTCCCTGTCGTATTTTACATGCTTTGCTACGCATGTTTGGAGGTGTTATGCTTTGGTGTTGGATTGGGTTTTTCCATAATTAAGAGCCTAGTCTTGCACACACCCTTGACAGAGGCGAGGACAGAGAGAGAGGAGGACGGTGCTTGGAATCAAAGATAAGGGCTCTGCAGTGAGAGCAGCAGCGGCATTCATCTTGTTTTGACACAAAGACTGATAAGGTGGAGGGTTGGAGGGTGGATCGGTGGGGGAGAGGATGAGGTTGTCAGCCACGTAGCGATGTTAAGTGAGGATGTCAAACAACTTAACATGCTAATTTGACCTGAAATGCCAGTGATGAAAGAAAGTGGTCGAAGCTTTTAGTCATATTTAGTGGGTAAAGCAACAAATTAAGTGCATTCTGTGGATTACAGAGCTTTAAATGAATATTTCAATAGCACATTACTACGTTTAGCTTTCTTTATACTTTGAATGAGTCAAGGAACAAGCCAACAGTAGTGGTTTTGGTTATTAATATTATTATCCGACTACTTCCTGGAAAGCAGTGGTAACATTTTAACCTGCTAAAAAGACAGCTCCTGCTATGATATGTCTCATATTGCTTCTTCTTCTCCACTTCTGCACTTAAGCATGCTTTGTTGAGTACCAAGTGTTTTCACACTAACAAGTATAGTAACAACAATGTGTTTATTAATATAATTAATTATTATATTAATATTTCCAACATGACAGTGCCTAACAGTGATATATTTTGTCTCACTTGTGTACATTGGGCAGAGGCAGACATGTGACAGCTTTTACAAAGAAATCCCTGCACTAAGCAAGTATGTAATGAACCTTGGGTAGATCATGTGAGTGTATTTCTGGAGAAGCTAATGCTCAGAGGCTGAAGCTAGGCTAGCAATAAAAAAGAAAAGATGGCACATTTAGCATAATGTCAAGTAAGTTTGGTATTCAGAGTGACTCCAATGCTTATACTTGTTGCTTGCTTAACATTTGTTGCTTGTCATAATTGAGCTTTGTCTCTGGAATTATAAAAATCTCACATGAATAAGATATAAATATGTGAAAAAATAACCTTTGTGATGTGACTTTTTATGTCACTTCAGCTTCGTCACAAACATATGGCGCTGAGCTAACCGTTACACACTCATTCAACTGTACATCTATCACGTCACCGCACCATACGGCGCCCCCAGCATCCTCTGATAACATCCTGTCTCTCCCTCAAGAAGACACTGCATATCCTAATTAGTGAGCTCACAATTCCGTAGAGAGTTGGGGGTGGGGGATCAAAAAAACAAACAAAAGAGGCGGGAAGTGACAGGCAAAGTTCACTGCCCCCGGAGGAAACGCTGATATATCCCCGTCAGCAGCTAAAATGTCTATTCTTTTTTTTTGACTCCACAGGCTTTGACAGAGTTTTAGATTTCAGAAAAACACCTGGAGATTGAAGCAATAAGTGCAAGACGCTGGGATATTTGCTGCCTCAAGAGACAGAAGACATGCAGTCCCCTGTGCATTACTGACAAGCAATCAAAGAGCCACTTGTGGATGGATAATTCAGGAGGACATCCGTCTGCTAAAGCTAAATGTGAGGAAATGTTTCCAGTTTCCTTAGTGGCAGAGGGCCAGGAACGATGGAATTCCAGACAGTCTGTATTTAAAGAATTTGACGGCTCTTTTGTGGAGGTTACCTCCATAATACAAGAGGACAGAGTCAAGTTCAAATATAACCTGATTTTGAAGATTGTTTTTTTACAGTGAGGAGCTATTTGTTTATTGGTGGTTGGAAGTGACAGAGACTGAAGAAGCTTTTAATGTATGATTGAGTGCATAAATGAAAAATCTGACCTGACATGTTCCACAATATATATCTTCATGTTACCATAAAAAGACTGTAGAGTCATTACTGTACCAAATATTATGTCTACTTTAGATTTTATTCTACACCACGTCTCTACTGACTGTTAAATAGGGAAAACTATGAATTAACTTAGCACGATACAGATTTTCTTTGCCGTTCCTTTAGGCCCCTTACCTATATCAATATAAATGTGGATCTTTCCATCGAATTGTTGAGAACATTAAGCTGTTCTACAGTAAAACAAACTTAATAAACTATAAAACTAAACTTGTAGTGTAGCTGAGCTAATATGATATATGATATAAATCAGACACTTTAAACTCTCTGAAAAGTCAATTAGATTGCTGCAGCTGATCTAGAACACTGCTGCTGAGTCTTCATTACCACCA
The DNA here is from genome assembly GCF_900634625.1 of Parambassis ranga. Lineage (NCBI taxonomy): Eukaryota > Metazoa > Chordata > Actinopteri > Ambassidae > Parambassis > Parambassis ranga. The sequence continues at coordinate 19,554,997 of NC_041034.1, forward strand.
AGAAAGCAGACATTACATGATGGCATTATGTTCTCTAAAAAGATTTTTATTTTGGTGCATATAAGACAACCTACACATTATGGTTTTTTGTTGCACCTGTCAATCATCATCATCATCAGCCTGTAGACTTGATGAAGGCAACCACTGGACAACGGATGATTGTAAAAACTCTGCCTGGTCTGTTGAGTCTGATGCCACATTCAGATGGTCAGCTCAGAATTTGGTGTAAACAACATAAAGCGTGGATCCATCCTGCCTTGTGACAGCAGTTCAGTATTGTTGCTGCCCATGTCCATCCCTTTATGAGCACAGTGAACAATCCTCTGATGGATACTTCCAGCAGGAAACACACCATGACACAAAGATCACATCGCTGCAGACATGACAATGAGTTCTCTGCACTCAAATCTCCTCCACAGTCAGCAGATCTCAGTCCAATAGAACCTTTCAGATGTGGTGAAACAGGAGATTCACATCATGGATGTGCAGTTGACAAATCAACCTGTAAGAAATGTTTCTAACACCATGTTGGAAGTCTGCCACCGAAAAAACAAGGTAGTAGAAGGTAGTGGAAATAGTGGTAGCATGGGGTAGCTCATGATGAAGTCAGTGAGTGCATATGTGGGTATATACATGCCAGCTTGAGCGACTTTTTCAAGCAGTCAAACAAATAATTAAACATGTCAGTCTTATTTAGAAACACAAACCAGTCTAAATTTACTTGTTCCTCTCTGGATCAGTCAGTCTGCAGTTAGCTGATGTTATCACTGTGTCCAGGGGATTTTGCGGTTGTCACAAACCATTTTGGCACTGAAGTTAAAACTGAAGGCTTAACTGTCTCGTCTGTATGCTGAGGCCGAAATAGAGCGTTTGTCCTCCAGTGACTGAGTTCAGGGAAGGGGGCGTGGCTGACATGTCATAATGAGTCCCTGACTGAAAAATGTATCATAATAATAGCAATTGTATGACATAATTACACGGTAGCATGTAGCTGATGTGGCCCACAGGGAGGTTGCAAGTTGCTCAGGCTATAACAGGCGTTTTTTTGAATACATTATTGAACGAACCCCTGGAGAGAGAACCTATATTTATGTGCTATAATCATTGTTATTGCTGGAGAGGATTGTCATACAGTGACATGAAGTCAGACATTACCACACTAATAGCAATATGACACAGTGAAGCTGATAGGGTGCATTATCACAAGGCCACACATGGGTAGTTTATAGTTAAAATTCTAGTAATTTCCCCAATTTTACATATATATTAGTTTAAATGCAGTAGGATCTGTAAAGTAGTAAAGTAGTATAAGTAGGATTTCACTTGCAGTGTGTGAATGCTTATATGTTGTGTATGTGGACAGAGGTGTTGGCATGGTGTTCCTCTCATTCTGCTGCACTCGGAGTTGATTGGGTTAGATGGTGAAGCAGTGACGACTCTTTGCTAAGCCTCTCTACACTCCTAATCCTATCAGTGTTCAAAGGCAGCGCTAAAGGTAAGTATTGTATTTCAATTTGAATCTGTGAATTTCAATCTGTGTTATTTAATTTAAAAACCTTTTTGTTTGTCCATACCGTCTTCACCTTAGTGAAGTTAATGTCAAATAGAATGTATGTTTATTTAGTTAATTTAGCAGTAATGTTTCCTTAACTTACACTGACAGCTAACTTTGAAGATCATCAGGTAAATCATCCACTAAAATATGTGTTTAATCTGAAACAAGAATACTTTATCAAAATTCACAAACTTCACTACATGTAGCACTAAAATGACAATGCTAACAGGCTTTGCTGATATAAGCCATTGTTTGCTGGATTCATGCGTAGCATGTTAGCATGCAAACTGTTATTCAATACTAAACACGTTCCCAGCCTCTTGCTAATCTGTTCCGCGCTTTCCCATGAGCTACACTACTAAAAAACATGTGATATAATAGTGCATGCAGCTGAGTGTCTGCAAGCACCGACTGAAGTGTGGTGATCCTGCCCATGTTAACCAGGGCTATTTGACTATGGAAACCGAGTTTTCAAGACTTCAAAGGGAGCGGAATGTTGATGATGGTGGAAATTAAATTAGATCTGAGTTTTATGTTTTATGCTCATCTTGGCAAGCTGTAATCACTGTCCTTGTCTGATCCTTAACTTCAGTCAGCAACATTAAGTGTTTTGTACAGCAGTTTGGAAGAAAAAAATGTGTGCTTCAACATCAAAACACATGGAAAGGTCAGAGGGACACAGCGACTGACAGACAGCAGTAGTGCAGACAAGGGGAAGACCTGCTAAAGTAAAGTAATGTAAAAGGGGAAACAGCAGATGTTCTGATGGCTGTCCAGTGTCACATGTTAGTACAAAGGATTAAAAAAAATACAAAAACCTGCGCTTTAAAATCACAGACAGAACTCTGAGACCAACAGGTAACCCATGAGGTTATGTGAGAACTGGCGTGATGTGATCTGTTCTGTCAGCATGAACAGATGTCCCGTCTGCTGTGTCCTGAACACGGCTGTGGTGGCTGTACAGTATGAGGCAGAATGTCCTCTGTAGCACTAAGATTTGTGTTTACATGTTGTAGCTATGCATTGCTGATAAATGAATGCTGCTGTTTTACCTGGAAATGTCTGCAGACTCTAGAGTTACTGCTAGAACTACAAAACATACTAGTTTGCATGCTTGGATTTGCTTCTGCACAGATATGCTAGTCAAAAGCAATATAGCACAGTGTAAAGGTCTGATCCAAATAATCAAAATAATCATGTAGCCATACTGCTTTTTTTGCTTAAGAGGATGTAATAGGCTCCTATAATGAAGGACAAAATGTCAGTTTAGGTTAAATGTCAGGCAAGTCCTGCCTTTGTCCTATATAAATGTAATGAGCATAGTGAACTACAACCCTCTCATCTATTTCAGTATTCTGCCAGATAATGATCATCTTCTCTTCTTTAAAAAATGAGTGTCATCCCCACACAGTAGCATCCCTTCACTTCTCTGTTACAGCTGATGTTTGATCCAGCAGGAATAAAGACCTCAGTGCTGTTCCTTTCCAGGTAAAAGCTTCGCTTTTTCTAAATCGAGCCATTGTGTGTGCACCAAAGCCTGTTCCACTACCCACAATCCCCTCTGGACAATGGACAATGGGGTCCAACTCTAGTTGCCAAGCACCTGTATGCTGGTGCAAAAAGCAGAAACAGGAGACAGACAGTCACACACACACTACACATGACTTCAGACCCCCCTCACCAGCTTCCCCCAGCAGGGATCCAGTTGCAGGAAGGATGGGCGTGGTGCCGGTTACATGCTGGCTAAAGGAACAATCCATGCTGGCCTGATTTCATTGCAGAATTCTTGCTGCAGCTTAATATATCCATCAACTGCAAAAGGTTACAATATATTGATTTGTGTTTGCTGAGCAGCTGAGGCCACATTGCAGCAGTCCCTTCTCCACATTTTCCTGCTTTCACAATAGAAACAGTTACTTACCACCAAGCCTTTCTATTGAGACGTGGAGACGACAAAATGTATGTATTTATTTATTTTGGTGACTAACTGTTATCAGTGGGATTGATCGCTATGGGCTGGAATTGGTGCTGGATTGAGCAGAGAGCGACGACAGGAAGGAGGAATGTACTGGAAGGCCTTATCTGGGAGCGCCAGGCCACTGTGACGGGAAGTGGAATGTCAGGAGGGGAAAGAGGAAGTAGGCTAGGATGTAGTGCACAAATACACACATCTAAGCAGAGACACACACACACACACAAACACGCACAAGCACATTGCCTTTCCTGCCTCATCGGCAATGCAAGTGAGACACACAACTCCAATCTTTCTCCTGTCTATGATTTTCAGTTATTTCCTCTATCTCCCAGTCCTCTTTTCTTCACTCTCTTCCCTCCAATTTCCATGTGTCTTTATCAGCAAGTTTTAAATTGAATGGGGGGCAAATAGGAAAAGAGCGGCATGATGTCCCCCAAGGACTAGTGAATATCAACCCAAAGAAAGATTGGCTGGTGTGCATGGCTCCAAGTCACAAAATCATGTTAGCATGTTTATTTATTTTTAGTTACATAAAGGATATTTAACATTCCCTCTCATCCCTCTCAAACAGTTAATCAAAGGTCACTGAAATAAAACACAAAAATCTAAATGTTTTCAGCAAGATGACTAAATGTGTTTCCAATATAACTCTTCTTTCATCTTTTGGTCCAACTTATGGTCCAGTTTTAAACCATAGTGGCAACAAGATTGAAAAATTCATTGTGGTCAGCAAAAACTGACACAAATTTGTTGCTAATAAACTGTTAATTATTAGCATCAATTTGCATTGTAAAGGGTTAACTGAAGACTGAAAACATCGTTTTTCAGTCATGATGAAAGGAATGAACCATCTCACTTTCTCCTTACCATCTGTGAAAGCTGAGGTGGGGGGGGGGGTCTGACATTGTTAACATGTCCTCTTACACATAACTATGGCTAAATGTACATTTTGCTAATAAAGATGTAAAATTAAAAATTCTGGTGTGTTACACTCAAAAGCACGTACAAAGTTCTGTAGAGCTATTGATAGAGAAACACAATGCAACCTAAGCTCTGTCACATAGATTGTTTGTGGGATGTCCACAGAGATATAAAACTGTTGCTTGTGCAATGAACAGACTTAAATTAAGGCTGAAAGAATACATCATTGTGCTGTGAAGGAGTAAAGATGATTGTTTTGTTTAGCTATTTGCCCAAGCTCTAACATCACCCCTTTGTCCAATTATGGTTCAAATTGAGAGCAGCTAGAGCCTAATGATGCATCATTTTTTCATTTGGAGTGAATGACCTGCTCTTCCAGGCGATGGGCCTTTACCGACCAGTCCTGGCGCTGATAGCTCACACTTTGATGGGTTATTTATTTATAGAAATTAAACATCAGTTGAAGCATTGATCTTTTGCATCTTGTATTTTTTTTCTATCTCCATCTTGCTTGAACTGTATAAACCAGCAGCAGCACTTCTTGTTGCCAAAATGGTTTCAAAAGACTTCAATTACCTTCACCAAATCCTGTCCTGTCTTAATCCTGGTTATTTGGCTGTGGAAGGTACTGTAGACAGCGAGCATCCACATAATTGCACACACACAGATGAAGGAGGCTTGGTGCACACAAATATCCACACACCTCTTACTGACACCACGGCGTCTGCTGGCATTTGTGCCTGTGTTCTGGGCTGTCACTTGCTGTGTGAAATAATGCATGGGCTCCAGAACAGGGCCACTTTCTCCCTCTCATTCTCCCTGAGTGGCCTGACAGCGAGGGCCGGCTTTGTCACAACAACCAACTCTACATTTTAAAGCAAGGACCAACACCACTCTGGAGACAAGACCAGTTAATGGATGCCACTGGGTCCTGGAAGTCCATTTCCATACCTCAGTGAAATAAATGGGAAGGTAGCAGGAGGGGTTAAAGTAGACACCGCCGCAGCAATATGTGAACATGCTGTGATTTGTGCTGACGGCGCAGGAACGACAATGACGCCTGACAGCACCATGTGATGAAAATAACAACCAGCATGCATAATGCAAGACTCTCTCCTTTCAGTGAACCGAGCACTCTGGACTCTCCAGGACGTTGCTGTCCCTTCTGAAAAAGCCAGTCACCTCCTTCTTATAGACAATCATCTGATCCGTTGGGGATGGGGGGAGGGGGTTTTAATTATGTGATGGGTGATGGTGATAGTGATATCCTGCTCAGGCCTCAGAAGCTAGTTGCTCGTGCTTGATCTGCCCTCTAGGTCCCATGGGTGGCAGGCTTACTGTGGCTGATTGTTAAACAAACAAATTGACAATCATGGAATTAGGATACTGTGATTTGATGCACACATTAGGAAATTACACTAAATATACACAGTGAAACTTATTTTAAAGACAACTCTGGTCTATTTTGGTATGCCTTTTCCACCCCTAGATATTTAGGAGGATGACAAGTTATACTAAATTAAGCATGTTGGGGCAATTGGCACAATCAAAAATTAAACTATAAGCCAACCACATGAGGATATATTCACACTTTGACTATACCAAGGGAAGGCAGTCTCTCTTTGGCATCATACCAATTAGCCATTTGGTATACATATGGAAACATTAGCATGTGCAGTTAATGGAATTAATGGAACAGCTACCTGAAGAGGACAATAAGATCAGTATAGATTCATTTCCATTTTGGCACAGATTGGCAAAATGAAAAAAACAAAGACTTGTGAGCCAGAACTGGTCCCTGTGCCTCTTTAATCTGATCCATGGACTGATCCAGCTTTCCAAGCAAGACAGGACAAGCAGTGAGATCATTAAAAGGCAGCGAGTTGAGCAGCATTTCTTCAGCATTTCCAACGTTGCCCCCTCAGCAAGAAGAAGTAAAGAAAAATATGTGGCTTTTTTTGTGGAAGTCAATCTGGCTTTTGCAACAAAAATAATTGCCCACCCCTGAGGGCAACATGGTTGCAGTACACGTTACAGGCGGATTTGCAAGGATTCATTAACCCTGTCGTGTGCAATAGAGAAGCACAACATAGTACAGTTCAGTGTTACAAGGGACCTACCAACACTTACATTCTCATATTCACACAGAAGGTTTAAAAAACACACCAAGTTGTGAAGAATTTTTTTATACAAATATTATCAAATCATGTATTACATATTAAGTTTGTTTATGTGTATGCCAATATTATAATAATAAGACCTGAACTATCCTTCATGTATTATCTATCTATGAGCATCACTGGAATGTTTTCCTCAGGCTTCATGCACAATAGTTTCTTTAGCTGTACAGAAAAAAAAAACACTACATTAAATCATGTTTGTGGTTTGGAGATACTTTATCTCATCATTAGACCGCATACTCAGTATATTCAGCAGGACTTTCCCTTATGCACTGTGCTCCAATGCTTGGAGCCCAAAGGCAGCCCAACAAAGACTGCTCTCCTAGCTTCCTCAAATGTTTTCTGTCAGCTCCCAGCTCACCACAGAAGATGAAAAATGGGTTAGAAGAGCAGCAAACAAACACAGGGGTCTATCTAGGGGTGAATAAGCTATGTTGGCATGGTCTTGCAAAAACAACTACACATAAGCCCTGTGGTGAAGTGTGTGTGGCGTGGCGTGTGCAAATATAAGTTGATGTCTGCAGCCTGTTAGGGAGTTCTTCCCAGCAATGAGGCGGGAAGCGACCAAGCTTGGTCCCGGCGAAGGGTCTGTGATTTGAAAGGACGCGTGACTCCTTGGGCTGAGACGGGCTGTAGCTAAAAAAGGTGCTACTGTAGTAATGAGCTCTTACATAAGGACAATCAAAGACACAATGTGTCTTTGAGACATTAGTAAGTAATAATTCAGATGTTTTTCATCTACTCTCATTTTCATAGTTAGCTGTCCTCTGTTAACCAACAAACGCCCAACAGATGAGTGTGTCTTCCCTGTTCCACACACTCAGGTAAGAGCTGCTGTGAGCGTGTGTGTGCAGTGTGTCACTGCTGATTACACCGTGTACTCAGTGGACTGTGTCTGCCTTCATGGGTGCCTGACCTACCAGCTCTGATCAGGTTTCATTGAGGCTGGACTGCTCACAGGACTGGAACTACTCGCTTTAGCTTAGGTCTGAACTGGATGGTAATTCCTGCTGTCCTGGAGCATTTACAGCTCAGTGGTCACACCAAAAGCTTCCAAAAAGCATTTCTTTAGAGAGCAACTTCTTACTCTCACTCAAACATTAAGAAGTGAAACTATATACAACTGCAAAATAGGAAAATAAAGCAATACCTGCACTTTTTAAATTCAATATTCTTTTATTGATAGTTTAATGAAGAAGCCTTAAAATCAGAAACTATTAGTAGTTTACAGTAACACCTCTGGCCTTAAATTAACGGCATTGTGGGCAATTAATATGATTAATTGCATCACAATACAGCTTAACAAAGTTACAGCTGGTACGCTAAGCTTAGCCTGCCTGCCCAGTAATATTTACACTACCACAACATAGAATACGTGGTTGTCTAGTTCTTTTGTTGTGTGCAAATCATGAGTTAACAAAATAAAACACCAGAAAATGCCACACAGCCAAGACACACCCAGGTGGCTAAACTAAGCTTGCGTGCTTGCCAATATTAATGCTACCAAAACACAGTCTAAATTGTCTCGATTTTATTTGTTGAAATTATGACATCAAATGATGTTTTTTTTTATTTTCTAAATGTTCTATGTATGTATGATTGTATGTATGATTTCAATGGAACTGAAATCTAAATGTGTAAAAGTTCTGTGTGGGTTTCTGAGGAAGAAAAAAATGAGATAAGATAAAATCACATGATGATTATAATATTTCCTCCCATACTGAATATATGTGCATGCCTTGACACAAACACCATAAATTATGCTGTCATCTCATTACTTATGTATAACACCACACACACACATGCACACACTGCTGTCTGGTCAAGTACTTTGGCTTTGTCCGCCTCTCAGATTAAAGCTACCAGGCTAATTTGCTGCTATGTCGCAATTCCTACATAATCCGGCGCTAATCCTCACCGACTCGATTAAACAGCCAAATCTCCAGCTCAGTATCTGGCCCTATCTGCTGCACCCTTCATTTGTACTTTCTCTCCCCTCTGTCTGTTTTCATGCCCTCCACCATCCACCTCTTGACTCTTAACAAAATCTTCCTTTATCTGTCTGTGCCTCATACTTCTACTTCTCTTCCAGCCGCTCTCTTGCAGATTCTTCACTGTCTTTTCTTTATTTTGATTCTATTTTATTCTGATGCTCCTGTCGCCTCTTTCTGCCAAAACTGCTTGACTGCAAGGTCACCTTCACGAGTGCTTGAGATAGCTTTGGGAAACCTGAACCAAAACTCTTAAAGAACACCAGTGGTTTTGATTTAAGGTGATGTCTTTGATGGGTCTTTGTCCACAAAACATCCCTTATTTGGAAGTCTGGGGTATTTTTCCACAATCTTCTTCCTACAATAATCCTAATCCTCTCCTACAGGTCGTGAATGAGTTACAAATACAGAAGCAGTATTGTGACACACATATATATATATATGTGTATATAAATGCATATACATATACATATATATATACATGTATGTATATATATGTATATGTATATGCATATTTATATATATATATATATATACATACACAATATGAACTAAAGTATGTGGACACTCAGCCACAGTTCCTTGTCCAGTCCATTGAGGATTTGTCAAGTCTGATGCTGCCGGTATAAGGTCAGGACAGCATCATGTGGAATGTGCTTATGCTCCACATGCTGTCCGTTTACTTCTGGTCACCTTGTGTGTTCTAAATGCAGCATTAGTATAACTACAAGAAACTTACAACTCCTTCCACCACTGAAACCTTGTTGTTGTGCAACTTTGAAGCAATTCATGCATGCCAAATTGCAGCTGCAGGCTACAGGTGAAATGGTTTCTGCCTCACCCACATCACCCACAATGGGGTGAACAGCCACATCTCCACCTCCACCTCCACGTGCTGTAGCAACCCAAACTCTTCTTCTGTGTCTCACCTATTCTCTCATCCTCCAATCACATCTGCTGCAATATTTAAAATTCTCTGAGCTTTCTTTCTTGCATCACACCAGCAGCCTCTCTCTCCTCTGTGGGTTTATGATTTATTGAAAAGCATTGGGTGGTGTCACGCACCACCTTACTGTGCAATAACCTTGTTCTGACATCACTCTGCTGAAGCTAACCTAGGGTGGGTAAAAATCAAAGGTGCACTCAGTGTCACTCCACTCTCTTTTAGTCAGCTGATAATGGCAAGATGCAGGATCTAGTCAACAGTTTAGGCACATGCAGTAAGCAATTTTATTTTATGTTAAGGTTTCTTAATAATTTAATAATTAATGTTTAGGTCCTTCATAGAAAGCTAATATAAATGAATATATTTGCTAATATTACATCACTATTGCTGATTTGCAAAACAGACAAATGCCAGAAGATCTGTGGATCAGCTCTGTGATCAGCAAATATGTAATGTTTAGTTTAGTTTGAGAGTGTATTGTGGGTACTTCTATCCTGTTACACCATCAACACAAACATTTTACATCATTCCTCTATCTATCTATCTGGAAAGCAAGCTAGCTTTGGTGGCCCAAACCAGCACAAATGGTAGTCTGTGTAACGTATTTTAATCACTCGAACTTTCTGTATTTGTATTGTCAGTATACGCCAAGGTGCAACTCCAACAGGATCATGTCTCTCTTCATAATTATTGTTCATATTTTTTCAGAAGTAAGGTCCTACGGGGTCCACCAGAAGACGTGTGATTTTCACTAATTCAGAGACCTGCAACTGGTCACATATTATTTTCTCTCTGTGATAGAATGGCTTGCACTGATGGCTTATTTCTTACCACCTATAAACACAGGTGCTGCACACAAATCAACTATGATTGATCACAGGATCAAATATTAGACTGACGGAATGGTAAGGAATGATAAAAAATCCAGGCACCTTTATATTTGTATATTTAAAAAAACAACAACATGCATCTTGGCAAATGTATTTTCATATTTAGAATATATTTTTTAATGACACTAATTATACACTTCAGATTTATAAAAAGCAGATATAGCATGATAGTCAATCTCTCAATTAGACGTAATTAGACTTCCAGAGGAAGAAGGTCTTTTGTTGGGAAGGTTCAGGAGGGTCATCATCTGATCATCAGCTGACTAAACCAACATCTGAGAATAGACTTTATTGTGAAACAGTATTTGTGGAAAAAAAAACGCATTAAAATAGTTCACACAAACACACCAACCATTCACATAACTCATTCATCAAACACAAGACGACAAGAAAAATGAGCCATCTATTAGTGATAGCAATCAAAGATTCCAATTCTGAGTGCGTCTCGTGTTACGTGAAGGTCTTCACAAGCACACCAGAACAAACAGTCTTATCACATGTCTGTGGCTTGTCACAGTAATTGATTGCATGACTCCAACTGTTTTAGACTGTGCAGGAGAAACATAAACAGAAGTTTGATGAAGGACAGCCAGTCTAATCACCATCTACCCTCATGAAAGCAGCGGACATTCCCGGCTCACTTTGATTCTCAGCTTTGTATTCTGAGGCTGCTGTACTTTTGGATCAGTCTTCTCAAAATCAGATATAATGCAAATTATATCTGCAGCTAGGGCAAAAAAAATCTACTTCTACTGCTACAGAAATGCTGCTCTTCACAATTTACATACAAGATCAGATCGTTTTGTTTTCAGTACTTGGGAACTTTGTGAAACTGTAAAGTGAAAAAGGACTTTCTAAGCACAGCACTTGTAGTTTCATCTTGTTTTGTATTTTCATCTTGTACAAGCGGACATTTTTTGCTGTGAATGACATTGAGAAAACAAGGAGAACCATATCTGTTGACGAATTGTGCACCGTTCTCTCACATGGCCTGTAATGACCAGGATAAGTGCTACACCCGGAAAATTATGAAAACTGAACTGAAAAGAGAGAGAGGCAGGAAAAAAAATGTGGTTGGCAGTTGACAGCTTGGGTCTATTTTTAACACGGGGAGGAGGTAAAAGACAGATGAGCGACAAGTTTCAGCGGTTAAGGGGAGTTCTGATCGTTTCTCCTGCGCCTTGCTGTGTGATGTCTTGCTCACTGACAGGTAGTGTCAGGAGGGGGAGATGAGACAGAAACTAGTATTCCTCTGTGGCTTCTGTGTGTACGTGCCGACGCCATTATTAAACTGAATCTGTAAAGTTATTTTCCTGATCATTGTGATAGCGGAGGAGGTGCACAGAGGATGGGGTGGGGGCATGGATACTCGAGTGCGCGATTACGGATCAGACGAGGCTTGTCGCCCCCCCGGACGATGTGTGTTAAAATGTGTGTGCAAGCACGCGAATGGCGGTGGGTGGGGGATATATGGATGTGCTATCGTGATTAAACTGTTACCATCCAGGGAATTGGCAGGAGTGTTGTGGAAAAACCGTGCAGGGGTGTGTGACAATATTAAGTGAGAATGATGACAGCAGCGTAGGGTCAAAAATCATGTTGCATCTAAATGAGGATTTTCATTTCATATGACAGTATGATGGAACCATGTAATAACCTTTGTGTAAATGTATGTCCATATAAGAGTGGGCTTCACCATCTGACTCATCTGATCACTCCCAGCACTACCAAAACTGCTGTTGCCAAACCTGCGAAGGTACAACACAAAGGTCAACTGCCAAATCTTTAAAATTTGCTGCAGTAAAAAGAACTCAAACTTGGCTAAACACGTTAAGTCACTGCTGTGCTGCAGTGTATGGAGAAGTGGTGCGCTGCCAAACATTTCCAAGTGCGCTCACGTAAATATTGAAGTTTGTGGATCTTGGGGCATAGGTTACAGCCCTATATGCTCTCTCTTTTTATTGTCCATATATATCCATAATATTGTCTGTAAGCTAGGTTGCTGGCTTGCAACAAGTGGGAAAGCTGGGGAGGGACCAAGCTAGACAACTTCATGAAATTACCGTAGAGAATAGAATACCGATTGCACTGCCACTAGCATGCTAACTTAGCAACAATCCACACCCAAGCACCACAGCCATGTTGAATTAAATGATGAATATTCAATTCTGACTGGTCAATTGCAGACTGCTGCTGAAAATTATTTCTAAAGAACAAACTGCTTCAATGATAGCTGTTTTGGATTATATTTCAATCATCAGAGACAATTATGTCAAGTATTTTGGATTGTTTCAAATGGTGTGTACTGACAGGGATAATGTGCAATGATCTGGTAATTTATTCCTGCATTACATTGTTGAGTTGGAATCTGTAATGATGACAGGCTGATGACACATTATCCCTTACGTATAACATGAATTTTCCTGCTGAAAATGACAAGTTGGGTGTTACTGTCCAATACTGTCAAAATTGGAATACAGCAATACTGTAAAAAATGAGATACACTTGATTATTAGTACATGGTTGAAGTTGAAGTGCATAATGCATTATATGACTAGCCTTAATATTATTTAGCATCACCAACCCCTATCACTGTTTTTGCCCCATTACCATATCAAATCCACCCAACCTTCTACCTAGCACCATGAGCCTGGCATTTTAGTAATTAAATTAACAGAGTCATTTTTTACAGTGTACCAAATGCAACGTAATCTATCACCTTTAGGAAGTCATGCATACATCCACATAAACAATCCTCTGAGTGAAAAAATATCTGCACTAAAAGTGAGCACTTTGCCTAATTACTCCTAATGTCTGCAGTTAATGGGCTCTCTCGGTTGGTTGGCCTCAGGAAATCAGTGAACATAATGACCAGTCACTAATGAACGTTCCAAACATCAATGATGATACTCAGCTGAAAGGCTTTCTGTCTGTTGGAGCTTTTTAAAAGAAAAAAAAAATCGCTATGACATAAGAGAGGTCTGTCGCTTTGTGGTTCATGTGTGGAGCATTTTCAAATTCCCAGTTGTGAAACAGAGTCAGCAATAAGCTAGACTGCCTAAAAATCCGGATTTAATCCTGAAAGATCCTGTTTAGCATTCAGTTGAGAGACTTCCACCTCTTCAAACACATGTGCAGGGAAGATTATATGGGCTTTCTGTGGCTCTGCTGTACTGTATTTCACAGCCTGCGTACAGTAGTGCTGCTGCATACAGATGTATGAACAGAGAGATGAATGAAGGAGGAGTGCTGTGTTTTTTTCTGGCAGTAGGGGACACGGCAAAGGCAACAGTGACATTTCAAAAGAGGGTAACATTCAACACAATGCGCAGTAATCTGTCAGAGTTAGTGTTTCCTTTGCACTTTCCTGTCTCATAGTTGCACATCAGTTCACATGCCATTGTTCATGGCTGGAGAATCAGAAAATAGAACTTACGTCAAAAGTGCAATGAAACTGATCTAGCCTTTCAGAGTGCCACGAATCCCAAGTGACTACCAATTAACAATGGACACATGTGGGGACAGACCTGAGAACCAGATATCACTGTCCCTTTGAGAGAATAAGTACCTCCTTTTGTGCCAAATAAAACTTACCCTAAAACACAATGTGTGAACAAACCCCTCCAGCTACTCTCCCATGAAACATGACCTCACAGCATGTTTGTGCAAGCAGATTATTATACTGTGTGAGTGTGACAATCAAGATGGACCACGCCCTTATTAAAAGACCCTAATAGAATTAAACAGATAAGCCTTCCCATATCCCATATGTAGTTGTCATCCAGCAAGACTAAAGACCATGTTCCTTGTACCAGATAGTCAACATGTTGGCCATCTAAACACAAAGGTCGAAGGAGAGCGACCAATTTTGTTCCCAACTTTCCTGTCCCAGTAAAAATGGTACCAATGGAGGAAGTCAAGCTCAACAAAACACTAGTTTTAGCGTTCATTCGCCACTGCAGTTTGTATCCTTAACCCTGTGAGAGAGACTATAAGCAGCAGGCTACTTAGTCTGAACTACCTTACCCTAAACCCAACCAGTCTATGTGCTTAAATCTAGCCAGTCGTTCCTTTCTTTGTTGAGCAATTTTTACCTTCAAACATAAATACTGACATTTAACATTTTATGTACTAAAACATCTTAGAGTTGTGTTTAACATTATGTTTTATACCTGAGTAAAGGAAACATTTAAGTGTATTTTGACACAGTATTGGGTGTTAAGCATACTTTCAAGCTACTCTCAAGCTGGTTAGAGAGTCTTCTACCATGTTGAGAGCAACATGTGTGACAACGTCTACGTGAAAAACCTAGGCCATATAATCATCTCATTTAAAGACAGAGAAGCACCTGGTGTTTCATTTGATTTTTAACCAGTACATGCACATAAGCAATTAAAACTGTAAAACTGTAGAATGCACCTGTTGCCAGTTGGACCAGATATTTTTTCATCCTGCTAGGTGCCAAGTGCAGGAGAGTGGGTGATTGAACACATCAACCACAACTTATATTGCCTGTGGTGTACAGCAGGGTTTTATTTTAGGTCCAAATTCATTTTCCATTTACATGCTTCCATCTAGCCAGATCCTTGTTTTACACAACATGTCTTTTCACTGCTATGTAGATGACACAGATTTACCCTTTGCTGAGACCTAAGGACAAAATTAAAGCTGGCTGAACCTGTTGTTACAGCTTCTCTTGCTAACATGCTGCTAAATCTATGCCTGTGTAACTAAAACCTAATCACAGCCTTGCTATATAAAAAAAGCATGTGATTAGTACAGATCCATGCTGCAGATGATAAGAAAACACTAATGTGTGTCACTGCAAATGTCTTACCATACTGACGTTAACTGCTGTTTGTGTAATAGAGTTTGTTAAAACACTCTTGACACTTAATTTGATGATGGCAAACATGTTTTCTCTGAGGGCTATTGTCACTTGGACTGAAAATGAAAAAAGCAAAATCTAATTATGATAGTGTTAGTGGATGTTGAAAAAAAAGCATATTAAAATACATCATGTCTGTCCATGTGAGGATGGAGGAAAGGGTGCATTACAGGGGAAGGGAGGGGAGGGGAGGATGCAGGGGATATTTTTAATGAATAGCAATTATACTGTATATGGTGGAGTGAGGTGAGGGTAGGGGTGCGAGGGAGGGGCTCTACCTCTGAGCCATTATTGGAGATAATGACATCAACTGAGCTCTCTGTGGAGTGTAGTTGTGTGTGACAGAAAAATAGATAAGAGCTTATAATTACATGCACCACCCAGGGAGGAAAGGAGCAGTGAAGAGAGGAGAAAGAATGAAGAGTAAACACATTAAAATGTGAGGCTGAAGAGGGAAGATGAAGGACCAATACATATCTGTTTACACATACCATACTTAAAGTTATGTATGCTCTAAAACACAACACACCAAGTCAGCGGGGGAACTACACACACAGAAACCCAAACAGTGGTATAACAAAGCTCTGGCGCTCTAACCCTCCTGGCTGACCCCAGACACTGATGCTGATGAGATGCTGGAGCTGCAGCCCTCAGGAGAGAAGGGATGAAGGCAAGGAGGAGGAGGAGGAGGAGGAGGAGGAGGAGGAGGAGGAGGAGGATTGGACGACAAGATGAAAAGGAAAAGGGCGGGGGGGGGGATGTAGATGCAATAATGTTGATAAAAGACAGAAAATAAAAAAGAAATTCTAAAACAAAACCTGCTGTGTCAATAACAAAAAATGTTATTAACGAAATGGCTTGTGTGGCAGGCAGGGAGGACATTTAATGCAGCAAGTGCTGAGATGACAGGAGGTCCTGCCCTCTGGTGCATCACAGACACAAGCAGTGAAATAATGTGATCGATAGAGCTACCTTTCTCTGCTGGTGGGCACAGAAGCCCTGGCTTATGCTGCAAAAGCACATCACGTACAGGAGGTGAGCAGAGTTATGGAGGTGTTGAGACTGTAGTGTGTGGACTGTCAGACTTCACCTTAACTATCACAAAATGATGCTTTTAATGGTGTGGCTCGACAGTGACACAATGACAGGCCTAATGGAAGCTGCTCTGTTTTCTTGTTTCTTCATTCAGGACCAATTAAATCACTTCTACTTCTTACTTTCTTTTAAGTCTCTGTGCTGACTGTAAATATAGGTGATGGACAGAAAAATCCGGCAGTTGTGAGCACAAGACTTTACCCCCCAAGAGGGAATGGATGTCCTTGTGTAAAGAGCTGAATTGCCAGAAGGAGAGCTTAAGGGATTTATTCTTAAATCTTTGAGTGTCTTTCTATAAATAAATTCACTACACTTTTATGCTCTGTGTTTAAGTATATCTTTGTCTAGTAAAATGTGGTAGTAATAGCAATATTAGGCACATATTTCTAGTGTACTATGTCTAACTGCCAGTCGAGATAACATAAAATATGTGCAAAAACATATTAGTTTCAAAATAAAAGCTCTACAATATGAGATCTCCACATTCTTTCTGACCTATATTTTTTCATTGGTTGGCATATTGCTGTGTTTTTGCACTCTTACTCATGCAAACAAAACTAGTTTGTTACAAAAAGAATTAGGTTTGGTTTGGTTTGGTTTGGTTTGGCCCACTTTCACTTGGCATATTAGAAGCCACACAGTTCAATTCAGATTTTTGCATGGATCAGATCTTGTCTTAAAGGTAGGGTAGGAGATTTCCTTCTGATCCACTTTTTGTTTGTTTGTTAAATTGGTGTAACTTCTCTTTACAATCTGATAGCAACCGATTAGTTAGCTTAAAACGAAGAATATTAATCATCTGTGGAAGCTATAAAAGACTAAAAACATCAGCCAATCCTACGAGGCGCCCCTGCGCGTATAGTTGGCTGGTTGTCACTCTCTTCCTTCTCTGCGCGCACCAGAGAGGTACGTGCATGATGGCCGAAGTCACAGACTGGTTGGGAGGCGTGGCTTCAGGTTGAGCTCAGAGAGAAAGGGGCGTGTGTTTACTTTCAAAATCTGGCTGACTCTCACTGAGTCCATAACTACAGATGTCTTCAAACTCGCACATGACTTCAGTTTGACAAAAACCTGCTTGGATTCCATTTTTATTTAACTTGCATGGCTACAAATCAAACACATACATATTATTTAGGACCACATACTGAGGTGACTCAAGTCTAATTGTCAGGATTGATGATGGAATAAAAAACAGCCTGGTTGTGATACCATCTTTTCTTTTCACATACTTGATAACTCAGCTGACACCAAGTACTGATCCAATGATAAGATAAGATAACATAATCCTTTATTAGTCCCCTACAGGAGAAATTCACAATGATAATGTGTATCATGCTTTTGTGAACTCACTGTACTCAATATTTGTCTTCAAATGTAAGATTGCTGGAGTACACAGTGCTTTTGTAATGTTCAATGTTACTATGGGACATTTAGCTCTTTAGCTTCCAGCTGATGCTACATTAGTTATGCTGAGCTGCCATAGACATCAACAAAGAATTGATTCCCAGATATATAGCATTAGCCACAGCTCAACAATTGTGCAATAATGCACTAAAAAACACGGTGTAAAAATGGCGTGCTCTAAAAAATGACCCATCATCACATTTTTATCCTTGTTTACTAAAACACACACATGTGCAAGTGTCAATCATCAGCTCTATTTTTCAGTGAGAGTGAAAGAAAAATAGTTTGAAAAAAATAATACTGAATGCCTTCTACATGGACCTTGTTGGTGTAATTTACAGACATGTCACCTCCAAAAAACTTTCGCTAAGCTCTTGAATGTGATCTTTATACTTTAAAACTACCAAAATAGATGTGAATTTGAACAGCCCTTGATCTGCATGCCTTTGGCCTTTTCTGAGTAGGAGGGCAAATCTTACTAATCCTTGACACCAAATTGCACTGTAGAGCTTGATCATCACTGACATTCTCCTTATTGCACCTTTCCTCCCACTTTAAAGGAGTGGAGTTCACAGTGATTCAAAAACATACGCAAATCACGGCGCGTGTGAACTAAATACAAAAAGCTACAATTTCAGCACTCCATCAAACATACCTCCTGTAGAGCACGGGACATATAAAGGATACTTAGTCATTCAGGGTATGGAGAGTGTATATTTGGTGGATTTTTCTCTTTGCACTGTCTGAAGGGGACACTTGTGCCTGCTGTCTTTCTAACAACACCTCTTCACTCGTTCTGCCTCGCTGAGAACACCAATACAGCCTCTGATGCCCTGAAGGCCTTGGCTTAATAGTGTGACTATAATGACTTTTTCCACATAGCTGCCTACTGCTATTCTCACCTCTTACACAATTACTCCATCTGGCTTTCACTGGGCTGCTGTAATTATACCTGTGATAATGTCAGGGAAATTTTTCTCTTCACACAGGTGTCGGTGGTAGTGTCAGAGAAAAAAAAAACAAACCACTGTGTGTCTGTTCGGCACTGCAAGGTGTTACAACCAAAGTGAAAGCTTGACCGTTGTTCTCACTTTGATCTCCTTGTCAGCGCTCAGCTGCTCAGGGTTATTATAAGTAGATTGGACTGGCTAATGTGATTGTAGCTATTGATTGTCTATAATAGTCCTGTCTATTTATTTCTGTCAATTTCCAAAATGCCATGGTGGGCCAAATTACGCAGCCCAGATCTATAGGATGGAATCCTGAATACAATGGCCATGCTTTTATTATTATTATAAGCCACTGCTAGCTGTCAGGTACCATTAGATTAATTAGTGTCAATTTGTTGGTGATGTTAGCTAGTCTGATGCCTAAGGACGGAAGGAATTTCACTACGTCTAATTACACAGGGGTCGGGCATGTGTAAAATGTCTTTAAAAAAAAAGCAGTTGCACAAGAAGTATATTGGTGTTGGGTAATTAAACAAAAGGCTATAGCTATTATGACTGGTTCTATCCATTCACAGAGGCCATAATCTGCTCTTTATGGGTCTAGTAATTGCAGCTGATTAATGATAACTAATGCTAGTCTCCAGAAGCTGCTTGTCTGATCAAATGGTGCTAAAAACATCATGGCTATTCATAAATTATATATGAGCGTTAAAGCAATATCTGTGTGTGCACCTTTATTGTTATTGTATAAGCTTGACACCTGTTTGGTCCTTTACAGCCTGTTCAGACTCCTTTGTCTGTCTTAATAGTGTGAGACATCTGGTCGATCGGTGTGTGCAGCTAATTGATGATCAAATATCTGTTGTTGATGATGTTTTAAATCATTTGCATGAGCATGTTTATTGTATAGGCTAGGATGTTTTAGTAAAATTATGTTCAACTAGACACCTGTGAAGGTGTCCAGTTACTGTTTTGGGTAAGAAGCACTAAACATGAGGGTAAGAAACTCTTATTCTTAGCAGTCACACAGTCAATAAGAAAAATGAAGCAGTCCAAACAAACTATACACACTATAATATATCAGATTCTAGTCACTCTCTTGGGAAGTGATCATTTTTTTTACTGTTAATGAAAACAATTGCCTCTTTCCAATTATAATAGCAGGAAGAGCTGCTACTCTTACCAGTCTATTACTGTAACTGAGCCGGAGGCATAAATCAGCCACAAAAGCTCTAATTAAGTGGCTATTCTAATACAGTATCTGTCCATCTCAGTAAGCAGCTCAATAGCTCACTAAAAAACAGAATGTGAGCAACTCTCTGAGAAAGAAAGAAATAAAATAATACCCCACAAATGAATATGATGGGCCAAGAGTGATTATAAGCTGCCAAAACACTTGAAGAAGAAAACCCGGATTATGTCAGTGTCCCTGAAGTCATAAATTCTAGGGCTCTCTAACCCCACCCCCACCTAAATACCTCCAAGTAAGAGTAATTTAACACAGCCTATCTTGTCTAAGCCCATGCCCTCAATTCCCGTCTGTCCATGGCTTTATTAACTTCTTATTTTTTCCCCCCTTTTTTTTTTTTGAAGGACAGGTCACAAGGATGTGTGGTTGTTGACTTCTTGTTGCAGCATCTGTCAGCAGGCCTAGGAGTAAGCTCTGTTTACCCACTGCAGACAAGGGGCTTGGCATGGAGCCTTTGGCAAAATCAGGACACTTATAATGGCTGTTTTGGTGTCTCTGGTGCCCTGTGGGTTGAAGAAACCTTGGCCTCAGGTGACCCTTTTAAAAGCCATTAAATAACTGTGACACGTTCTCAACAAAAAACAAGTATGCTTTTTAAAAAATCATGTTTTTTGTAGAGTAGTAGTAGTAGAATAGAAAAATGGTTTCTGGCCCTGAACTGATATAATAGTTCAGTAAAATCCTACAAATGAAGTGTAGACTTAATTTGAATGTACAGGATTTTTTTTTCCTTTTTGTTTTACTTCCCAAAGTAATGACAACATATTTTTATTATTATTAAAACCAATGTCACAATGTCTCCTGATGCTATTATTTGTGGTCTTGAGCAGAAAAAGAAATAGAGAAAAGGTGTAAAGAAATATAAAAAGCACCATAAAATAAATGTGTTTTAGCCTCATTTGCACAAAGCTCATAATATCACAGGAGAGCACTAATTAATTAATTAAATGTGACTTACTACCCTGCAAAAATCATGTCTTTACACGAGTCATTGAAATATGAATTGAACTAATATTCTGTCATTCAGATTTCAATGTTGTATATATGAATTATATTTTTTTATTATCTGAGAAGATGCCAGTTATTCACACATCGCTTTAATCTATGATTAGGGTCACTGCTGTCTTTGTCGGTGACCTAGTTAAGTTGTAATTAATTATAAGTAGTTACTACTGCACTCCGTTCAGAGGCACACATCAGCAGCGTGATGTGAGACTTATAACAGGGGAGAATTCCCTACAAAGCAGCCAGACTGGCCTTAAGAACCACCTGATTAGCCTCCTGTGGCTCCCAGTTGTAAATACTCATTAGCCAGTGTGCTGTCAAAGCTTGTAGCATCTCAGACAACTATGAATTAAGTGGCTGACACTGCAGTCTGCACTTTGTCTACAGCAGCACATGCCATCATTATGACTTTGGACAGACCCTACAAAAATCTAAATAATGGCTCTGTAAATATACTCTACATCATGCATGTATTTATAGACAGTGATTTGCTGGGGTTAAAACTATTGTTGTGAAAAGCTGACATCAGCCGGGAATGGCTCTATTTATACAGTTCATATGGAAAACAATACACAGACCCATGTTTTACTGTCCACAAGAGATTTCTATCTCTTCCAAGCATCAGTCACTCACAGAGGAAAAAATATCAATGCCCACAAACAGCATTTCTGGCCTGTCCTTTTTAAAGATGACGGGGGCGAGAGAAAGGAAGAGGGAAGACGGAGTAAATAAATATGTCGCTGTGCCTTTAAGAGTCCCCATGCAGGCCAGGGCCTGACGTTGGGAAAGTCGCCCAGTGCTTTTCTCATGACCCCTGAGAGGAGGCCTTCTTCCTTCTGGGTTCATGGATGCTGATGAGACGTCACAGAAACCCGGGGACAACCCACGCGTACAGTATACACATGTGGGTACTGGGTCTGTCTTTGTTTACCTGCATAAGCACATCTCATTTCTGCTTTCATCACTGTGACAGCAAATCCCCATATTCACACACACCATGTATCTCCAAGCAACATGTCATACAGAACTAGTTATGTCACTTTCCCACAGTTAATCTCTAAAAATATGAATGTTTGTATACTTAAAAATAGTAGAATGTCAGTGAATGTGGGGCAGGAGTTGACACTCAGTCACACTGCCGATGGTTAGCCTGCATGTGGTCTTTGGAGGTCAAAGCAGCCATTAAATATGCAGCTAATACGGCACTGCTCGACTTTCTTTAATCACAGCATTAATCCTGTGAATGGGACTTTAATTAAGGTAATATAATTAGATGAAGGTGTTTACATGACCTCAGCCTAATTGAAGTATTATCAGAAGCTCATGGAGAATGAAGTATCAATGCCAGGGTGTCGGTCTAAAATAATTGTTCACATTTTACTTTGGTAATTCAGACCGCAGACACACAAAATAACCACACAAAGCAACTATAAACAAAATATGGACAAAGAGATGCAAGTTAACAAAAAAATATAAAAACTTAAATATGCCCACATGATGCACAACCATAACAAAGACGCAGTATCACCAAACCGACAAAAAATCAACCACAACAAGACACAGTGCAGCCACAACCAGACAAGATGCAAAAAGATGCAACAAAGAAACATAGGATCTCTAGACACAAAATGTCAACACAAATCAACAGGTATTTAAACATGACAAAATGGAGAAGCATAAATACTCTAAAGTAACATGATGACAAGGTAGCATATGTTCATGTATTCCCACAAACTGACACCAAAGGGGTGAAACCTCAACAAACCCTCAAACAGGCAATGGAAAAAAAAAAGGTACAAAACAATAAAAAAAAATAATAACATAAAATGCTATAATGACACAAATGACAACAAAACCACAGAGATACGAAACAACCACAACCAAACAAGATGACAACAAAAACACACAATATACAAAGAGACAACCAACCAGCGATCAAATGACAAACAAGACACGCAAATGAACCTCACAGATCTAAAAATGATGTAAATGACAGCAAAGACACACACAAAACAAGTGCAAAGAGACGAAATGCAAAAAAAAATGAAAAAAAATCATACAGAGATGAAAATGTAGACATGTCAGGCATGTGTACGTATATGTGCTGAACAGAATAAGCACTGTAAAGCACTGATTGTGGATTCACCAGATACCTATAAGATGTCTTTGGCTCTCTTTTCCCTGTCATTGTGAGATGGTACCTGCACTAATCTCCCTGCAGGTTCTTGTACTCCTGAGCCTTGTACAAACAGCCAGTGGGTGTAAATACTTAGGATTACACGAGACATTGGCGCTCTAACGATTGGACAGCAAACTGAACACCAGACGGGGGGAAAAAGTGTACTGTTGTACTGATAAATCCCTCAATCTCTCTCCTCAAATCAAAACTGCAGGGTACCTATGAGGAATGCAGGCCTTAATCCCAGCTCAAAGTGGACAAGGGGCTTTACAGCACATCCATTTGGTATTATTCTAAGAAATAGGCAATTAGAGATGAGGGAGATAGTTGTTTGTTAGATCAATTGCATTCTATGCATTCTACTCTCTTTGGAAATTGTGAAATGTATTGGTGTTGTCACGGCAACAACTGGGACGTATGGGACTGGGATGTTTGCCAAGCTTCAACGCATCCTATCTTATACTGGGGTAAGGATCAGCACCCTCAGTGTTAAAATAATACATGTTACTAAAAATAATTCACTCACTCACTACTATAAATCACTGACAGTTGCCTTAGAAAATCAGCAGTGGCAGCGCAGCCGCCCCGCCTCCCAGCGGAGCCTTTTGAAGCTTGTATGGATTGACCTTGTTAAATAAGTAAAGTCCATTGTGCGACCCACCTGGAAAACAAATGAAGATGTTCTTTTGCCAGATGGCGTGTCTGGAATACAAGAGTAATTGTAACAGCGCTCGGTGGAGAGATAAGGCATGGCTTATACGTCGCTGCCATGAACAAGTGGCCCTTGATAAGGGAAGTCGTGCTTTACGAACACAGCCTCATGCTAACACACAGGGCCAGTGCCAGGACGGGTTAGTTTAAAGAAAATAAATAAAAATTAGATCTTTACATTCTGTGTTATTGAAGTATTTAAAAATACTCCACATTGTGCCAGTTTCCACCTGGGGGAAGCACGTGTCAATGTGATCGCTGTCATCCTGGCAAACAGCTTACTAACAATCTGAGTGTGCCAGCAGCCTATATAACATGAAACACACACTTCTAGGAATCACACTGCAAACACATTTGGAGTGAAATAATACCAGATTAAACCCTCCTAAATGTGAGGACAAAATTAGAAAACAGCACATAATTAGGCCTGTTGAACCTATAAGCTAACGTAATCAAATTAGCTGACCCAAACACGAGACAGTCTTAATGGGTTCACGCGATTTAGGGCCCCTGTTAAGTGTTGAGCTGGGAGAGCTTAATCGAAAAAGGATGCTGCAGCTTAGACGTTAGGTATCACATTTGATGAAGAAAAGTAAAAATTCAGTTCAAATCTGATACGTGCAGATGAAGTCACTGTGTGGTCAGGTCTTCCTGATAGAATCCTGTGTATGTCTTTACTCAAACATAATCAGTTCCTGGTTGCTAAGAAACACAAGCAGCACATCATGATAAACAGAAATTTTTCGTAGCACCCCAAGAGCTCACCTAGTAGAGCGGGTGCCAAAGTGAATGAGGTTAAAGTTCTCAATGCAGCAATGCAGGTTAAATTGTAGCCTGCACCCTTTGCTGTGTGTGTGTCTTCTCTCTTTCCCTGTTACTTCCTGTCTCTGTCTGTCTAAACAAGTATGTCTCTGAAGGGCCGTCGTCTAGTAAAGGATGCAGCCCATGAACTGGGACACTGCTAATGTCAAATGCTAGGACAGAGACAATGTTAGATGACCTAAAATACATCAAGAATACAACAGCCTTATAATATAGAACTTGCTGTTTCAATGATGCACACGTGAAACGTTAGGCTGAATAGAAGATTTTAAGCCTAGTTTGGAGCCTGGTGCATAAGTATTAGCTAGTTTACTGCAGAAAATAACATTTAATCTCACACCCAAACTTTATTCTCACATTTTTTTTGCCTTTTGCTGCAAAACAGAACACGTGCCAGGACAGGCAGCTGACAGCATTGATTTTTATCAGAATTTCTTGTAAAGTCTTAGTGGGAATGTACACACTTCTGCGAAATCTGTACAGCTGCCAAAGTGAAATAATCATGATCCAAGTTTTTCATTTAAAAAGTAACAATGATTATGTGATACATGACATTGCCTGGTCTAGTGTAAAAATGTTAAAAATGCACTCTTGTTTTGGCCACACAAACACCCAAATACTCAATGCAGCCAAAATTATGAGTCTAAATTCCAGCGGCAACACAAATTCTGCACCACAAACATCCAACCATTCAGCATCTTCATGTTTGAGTCTCCACAAACCAATAAGCAGACACGTAAATCAACGAGACAAGCTCCTATTCTGAAATCACAAATCCATGCTGTTCCTGAACCTCCATCTCTCAAGAACTCCTGAGCCTCCCCACCAGCAACAGTCAACATTTGCTCACTTCCTGCTCCAACATTCTCCACCACATCAGGGACTCAAGGAGCATGCGGCTTTCCTGTTGCCACAGGCTGCTATTCATGAGCGCTTCCTCTCTGTATCTTGACCATTTCGTGTTTTCAGGACACACCTGCAGGGCGATTGATGGTGAGTCAAACACAGAGGTCAAGGGCAGCTCCTGTGCTCGTATTGTCCCTTCGTCCTGTGACACTGAATCACAGCCTGCTGTTAAAACTCTGCAGATTAGTCAGCGGGAGCTCGCAATCACTCCTTTTTGAGACGTTTTATGTCATGGCAGGGTGGTAAAATGACAATATTTCCCAGGTAATGCACCTTGCTTGAGGGGAGCAACAAGCCAGCCTGTGTCAGCGCATGTGATTGTTTTGGCAACAGCACTGTGGAACACACACACACACACACAGACACACACACATATGCTTTTGGGCAGTTGAGAGCCAATTCAGGCAAAATGTGATGCTCCTACTTGCTTTCATGTCTCACAGGCCGAATGAAAGTCACCAGCCTTTCTCTTGGCACTAATAGGCACTCACCTGAAGCAGATGGAGCTCCACAACTTAAATGGATATCTCCTGTTTTTCCATATGACACAAGGCGCTTCATGACAGGAGTTCAAACTGAATATTTAAGGCAAATGTTTTTTTTTTTTAAACTTAAAATGATGATGCAAGATTCAGAAGTGGATGGACATTTTAAGTAAGGATGACTAATTTTCTGACCTCCAGATTGATGGCAAAAACAAAATTCTGTTCAATTTTTGTAAAAAAAATTCTTTCCAATCGATATCAGCAGTGTACATTTTTACCTGAATTAATCATTTAAAACTTCTCATTCCCTAAAACGTTTGCAAAATAGTCATGGAGCTTGCACCGTGCCCCAATTCTGAAATCAAAGGAGAGAAAAGTAGGCTGCGTGTACTGTACAGCTATCAGTGAAAGTAGGAGTTTAATACATTGCTGGAGAGAGTGATGGCTGAGCCAATGTTGCTGCAGCTATAAAGGGATTATTCTTCCCTGGAAGACATAATCATGTGTAACACACTTGTTTCAAATCCTGTGAAAAACAAACAGGTGTTTTAGCTTTAAATCCAGCCCCCCATCTTCTGACACAGAGAATCAACCCCACCACCATACATCCATACATCCATATACCCAGACCTGTTCTGTCTCTGTCCTTGTTTCTAAATGAGTGTCAGCAGGGAATACACCTCACACATTCTGCTAAAAAACTGCTTTGATCTACATAAAACGGTGTGAAAATCAGCGTTAAACGAATGTCACCTTGGGATACAGCTTCACAACTAATCTCAGAAGCATCATGATGAATTACATAAGAAAAAAAATGTGTTGCTAAATGAGAGAATGTGAGGAAATTAGCTTCTTGCTCACCTGAGAGCCCCAGCAGGAAGGTGAAGGACAGCAAAGTAAGTTTCCTCGAAGTAGTGCAGACCTCCATGGCTGATGTAGACAATGTCCTTCACCCGGCTCTATATATGCGCTCTAGTGTCGCCTCAGGCAAAGATCCTAAAGTCTGTCAAGTGCGTTTCCTTCAGTCTCCCGGGCGGAGGAAGGTAAGGGACACTTCAGGTGAGAAAGTATGGAAGCCGTCTTATCCCGCCGCCGGAACCCTCCACGCAGACTTCCTATTGATAATATTATCAATAAAGTGTATCACCGCCTCCGACACTGAATGTCCTCCACTATTCTTCTCCTCCTCCTCTTAACGCTTGGCTGCGATTTCCTCCTTATCGTGACGACTGCGAGTACAACTCTGTAAGTTGTCATCCCGCGTCCTTTCCTGAGGGAGAGGGGGAGAGAGAGAGAGAGAGAGCGGGGGAGAGAGACCTAAAGCTACACAAGAAAGAGAGAGCGAGAGACGCCGACACCTCAGCTAGCTGTCCTTAAAGTTAGCTTCAATACTTACAATAATTTCCGCGTTTCAACTTCAAAATAAGACAACCTAATTACGAGCCTTATAATGAAAGCGTGCTGCCTGGGAATCCTGCTTTTATTTTGAAGGTGACAACGACTAACATCCGCAAGCAATACGGTGTGGCTTAGCAAAGCTACACCTGTTATCTGGTTCACGTGCAGGTGTAAAAGCGAAAAGACAAAAATTACATTTCTAGCACGTGGAATTATCGAAACTGTAGCTATTTCTGGAAAAGAAAATGCTATGAACTTCAGCTAAAGTTTGCTTACATGCTTGCTAAAACATGTCAAAACAAAAACAAAACAAGCCAAGCAGTGCTAGTAATTAGTTCTTTGGACATTTTCATAGTGTTTCTAGCAGGGACACTATGAAAATGTAGTGTAAAATAAAAATACCTTATAGCAAAATAAGATGTGGGAAAAAAATTCTGGCTTAAATTGCTGGTTTTTGTAGGTCAGAAATCAACCCATAACCAGAAATATACATATTTGAAAAAGAATAATAAAGTATTTCTTCTATATTTTTCCCAAATCATTTAATAAAATCAACCAATAATCAAATTTTTGAGAATTGAGAAGGAAGTATGTAAAAATGTGTAAAAATGAAGTATGTAAAAATGTGAATGTTAATTTTATGGAAAAATACCAACACAAAAGTCCCATATGTGTACCTCGCCTGCTGCAGCATATCCCTGTTGGCTTGCCATTGCCTAAAATTGCATTTAAATAGGATATTAAGTCAACTAAAAGGTGCTTCACAAAATTACGACGGGCATATTTGGCTGTAATTTGCCAATTTCAATACTGATGCTGAAGCTGTTTCAATAATAAGCCTATTTTCAAACCCTCACACATAAAGCTCTGTCCTTTTCCCTGGTCTCCTCTTGAAAATCTCCTGCTCCTGCTCCATCATGTGTAAAGAGGTGTGGGTTTGAAAGCAGAAAAAAAAACCAGAGTGGACTCAGCTTGACGTGAATTCCCAAGGTGAGCTCACCACCCTGATGTAAAAATATGAACTGACCTGTGCTCTCAGAGGTGGTCAGACCCCTTTATTTCATTTTCTAAGGTTGCCCAGTTGCCTCAGCAACAAGGGTGAGGCTAATGCAGGCCGACTGCTCAATTATGAGAGGTGAACAAGGGTTATTGCTGTGATTAAATCCAAAGAAGCAGGGTCCAATCCTTGTGGGGATGAGATTTTGTTGTGTTGTGAAACTGCATCTGGGCCTCCAGCTGAAATCTGCTGCATTCAGGCAAAAGCTGTCAAAACAAGCCTGTTTTTATTTAGAGGCGAAAATAATTTGAGCAGGGCGCAAAGGCTAATACTGGATTCTGGACTAATCCAAACAAAACAAAGTCTGCTTATATGGTGAACAAACCTGACACCTGGAGGCCAAACATCTCACTCACACCAATTAATTATCTACCTAGGGACATGGAGGATGAAAGATATTTCCTGTCTTCTATCACCATCTGCTTCTTCTCAACCCAACCACACATCCTGCTGATCTATCTATCTATCTATCTATCTATCTATCTATCTATCTATCTATCTATCTATCTATCTATCTATCTATCTATCTATCTATCTGGCTTTCTGTGCGTATTTAATCATATGTAGGCTGTACCTGGGAACCTGAATAAGGTGTGTTCATGCACTATTCTTTCTCAAAATCAAGATCAACTCAGTCAACTATTTATGTGCATAGTGCATAGAACACAACTAGGATTCTGTAAAACCCGTATTACACCCAAAATAAAGCGGTAACCACAGAAACACAACAATGAAGTGAACAAAAAAAATGTTCAAGTACTGCATGCATACTCAGAGAGGACTTCAAGAAGGTCAGTTCAATGCATGATGAGTATGCAGTTGGGAGTGTTTGCTATTTTCACAAGAATAAAGAATCAGGAGGAGGTCTGTTCAGTGGAATTTCACCAGTCACATGGATGTTTAGTCATTCAGCAGCTGGACGCACACTTACTTACCTGCACCAGAGTAAAATGAATGTGGGAATCTATTGTTTTTTTATGATCAGATTATCTCAGATTACTCTATAGAGTAGATGCATGAAATTGACGTGAACCCGCCAGTATTGGCTTATGGCGGCTTTGCCCTAGATGCTGTAGGTTTGTTTTAAACACTAAAGACCTGCTTACTCATCAAAGCCTTGAAGCATTTCTACAGGAATTACATTCTATTAAATAACATTCTGTTTTTGGATCGTGAGTAGGATAAATGTCACGCAAGTGAAGGTCAGTGGCATTATCCTTTTGCATATAATGTCTGATTAGTGATTAGTCCAAACCTTATGTGTGTGTGTCACACACAAGGTTGTGTGTTGTGTGTGTCAAATAATTATACTTTTTTAAATAGGGTGCATTTAATTGTATTCTCAGTGACAGCAGTGACATTTCTACCCTACCATGATGAGACTATCAGCAGTAGCTCACTGTGACCATCTCCTGGCCACATGAAGGAATCACATCTTCGATTTCAACCCTTTGAACACATGCAAGATGCTATGGTACATTGGTGATGGATTCAGTAGACCCCTGCAGGCCTCCTGAAGCTAGATTTACAATCATCTGATAGCAAGAAAAAGACAATAAAAGCAAAGACCAAATGTTTGATGACTACTAGACTATTGAATTTATCTGTAATCCTTTCAGTGTAACGTAAATGTTAAAATGAGGAAGTGAAAGCCGTGATGTGCACATGGTTTGGAGAAGCAGGAATCAAAATACAGTGATTAATCAGAAGTCATCATAACTGGTAACAATCAGGTCATGATCTCTATGTGAGTCATGAGCAGTGGTATTTTGGCTGGCCTTGTCTTTTTTTCCTCCTGTTTTGAAGGTATCCTTAAGGGAAATTGTGTTTTGTCAGTAAGTGCTTCCTACATCTTTAACCTATAGGCTAAGCAGCCTAGAGACTTATTGTTAATTGAAACAAAACATTTACGACTGTCCTTTATGAAAGGGAAAACTAGAGCAGTACCACTCAGACCTAGCTGAGGCAGGTAAACTGCCGCATAACGTAGTATGTGTGGTCTTTGGGTGTCGAGAACCTAAGTTCTTGAATTGACCTGATGAGTAACTTGCATTTGGTACAAAGGTTTGTTTCCTTGTTGAATGTGTTAGTCAGGAAAACTGGTCTGAGGCTGATGGTGTCCTGATGTCACAATCGGTATTGACAGGAAAGGCCAAAGAAGCCTGTTGAGCAGATGTTAAAGATGCATTTGCGATGAGTTGTTACCAGAGGCCTATTGGCAATGTTTCAAGGACAAGAGGATGTTTTGCAAGAAACATGTCAACAGAATATTTTTAGCAATACGTACTGAACATGAGAGAATGCGTGCACAAGATTGCCTTCCATTGGAGACCGACTTTATATTGCCAAGCCCAGAGTGGAAACTGCCTGGGAAGGTACTTTTTGAGTGAATCCTTAAATTGTCTAAAAGACCATTTTAAAATGTTGGTTGGCCAAAACCAGTAAATCTGCTGCTGCCTGAGTCAAAGTCTAGCTCTGAGGCCGCACAAGGTCAACCAAGGACCCACTAAAGGGACTACATCTCCCAGTGTGGATGGGAGCCACTGGAGAAAGTTGCTAGAGACGTTGCTATGGCGACTCTGACAGAAAAAGCAATTTGGAGAATGAATGGTCGAGTCCATACCAGCTCCAGAACACCACCTGCAAGCCAAATTTTTTTCTCTTATTTTAAAACCAACATATATGTATTTTGACCATGTGAATGTGATGGCTGACAACAACAGCACAAGTCCATGTTCACTGTGTGTCAAATGACAGTGAGTGCCCCATTTATTGTTTTTCAAACATGTAAACATACAAGACGGTGACTTTGAAACAATCACATACAAGACATGGTGTCAACCAATAAAATAGAAAATATCATATTCATCTTTATATACTGTATACCCAAACAAATGAACATTGCAAGTCTGCAAAAGCCGGAATGCTTGAGAACATTGATATTCTTAAATATATATATATTATAGATATATATATATATATATATATATGTACGATAGATAGATTCAAAATGGACGTATCCACTGTTTCTTTTCTACACAGTCCCTTCCTGGCACATTGCACATAACCTCAGGAATCATAAAGGATTTAGTTTGATTATTGGTCAAGGGTGAGTTCACCTCTGCAGCTTATAGTCTTAACCTGATGAAGAGTTGTAGATCAGTGCTTTTCTTCCCTGTAAACAAAACAGATTATCATGAACACAGGCAAGATTTACTGCTTTCTGAATTTTACATACCAGTATGTGGGAGGTGCTGGTAACAGCATGTCAGTACAGTCAACTCCATGGCTGCAGCTAGAGATACTCGGCCTATGAACATTGGCTTATGTGTATATACACTCAATGTTATCAGTGGTTCTCATTTTGGCACAACCGACCAGTCAAGTGATGCATGTATGTATGACCATGCTACAGGCACAGCTTAAAAGGTATACTCTGGTTGGTACACCATCTGAAATCAAACATCAGCAAGTGGTAGAAGAGAATTATGGGACGATCAAGATCAATAAACCTTGTCCATCTCGGTTACTACATGTCAACTTGGCAGAAAGATTGTCCCATTTTATACAAACTGTGGATTTAAAGTATCATATATTTTACCACCATTGACCAATCAGAATCAAGCACAGGCTGCTAGAAAGCATGATGGTTGGACCATATTATTGGCAAGACACTGATATCAGCCTTATAATAAAATGTCATTTATCAGCAGCCACAGTAATGGTCACTTCTGCATTGTAGCCTGCAATTGTAGCCATTGCCTGTTGGATACAGTTGATTGCAGACCAATCAGAATAGAAGAAATTGATATTTTATTATCATATTTTAATATTATAATATGAATTAAATAATACTATATATTATTATAAATGCATAATTTATCAAAAAAAAAATCCATTGTGACATCCCTAATAGAGATACTGAAATTAACCGTAAAATCAAACTCTTACAGGATTAGGACCCACATAAAGTACACTCACATATTAACACAACTTTATCAACAATTCCATCCGCACTGACTAATAGTGATTCATGTGCATGGGAACATCGCTAGCTGCAGCCCAGTTTCACGTGCAAAACATAAGGCAAAAATCAACCATTACTGCTCCTAAACTCAGGTCCAGACCTCAACAGTCCACAAAAAGTGAAGGCAGTTTCAGAATAAATACACGCTATGGTCCCCTCGCTGCCTTGTTTGCTACATCCTACTGAGGTAGACAGATGCATACTGCAGTAGTCACCTTGCCATCCCCGCGCTCCCTGATGAGGCAATATTTATCTACACTAAACAAGCAGCAGAACCTCTGTAGTGCACATTAGCATAAAACAACACTTGTTGGATGGTGCAGCTTGGTCAGATACTAATTAATAATTAGTGCACAATAAGTTTGTAATGTGCATCGTCATTCTTTTTAGACTTGATAAGGTTCCATAAAAAGGATAACTTAAAAGGCTGCAAAATTTCATGCTCAAATTCAATAATTTGTTGCGTTTCCTTCTTAAATCCTTGTCAGATTTTAGCAAATTACCTTGCACCTTCCACTGATTTTCTTAATTTATAGTTAAGCCAACTCATCAAGTACATAACTGGCATTTTATAATCAAAACAATAATTATTTGCAGCACTATAAATATGCCAGATTCTTGAACACGCCTGTGACAGATGTGTCACCTTTCCGTCTGTAACACTTATAATAATAATAATAATATCTTCAGTACAGTCAGTACAAATCTCAAAAACTGAGTTAAGACGTTTCTTTGTTGTTGTATTTCAAGGGATAACCCACAGCAGTTTCCAGGCACTCCACCAGGGAGCCTGCTGAGAGGAAGTCCAGCTCCACCTCAATAAATTTAATGTAAATGGCAAAAGGCGGGTCATCACATCCTTCGCCATCCTGGCCTTTTCTGGTGCCACGACAGTTCTCTTGCAGGAACCTTGTCATACCAGACTGCTCGCCATGAACATAGTGTTTACCCGAGCCTTGAAAGTGCCGGAACAGACACTGCTGTATGGTCCTGTCCTCAGCGATGCCTAGGTAGCAGTAAGTGACTTTTGCACCAGTCCTGTCACACTGCCACGCTGCTTCTCCAATGGGCTGACTCTGAGCTCCATTCTCTGATCCGCACTGAGGTAAACTGTACTCTTCACCATCACTTTTAGGAGAGGCCTGAGTGGCGTCATTGCAGAGTGACACCGCCTCGTAGCCAATAGCGTACAGTCCATAGGTCTTGGGGATGTCCCCAGGAAGGAGGTAGTGGGATGTGCCTTTGCTGCAGCCTGCCACCTTGGACTGAGACACCAGGATCCAGTCAACCTCCATGTGCAGCTCCAGGCAGCGTGCCTCGCTGATAGTAATATCCAGGAACTTGTAGTAGACATTCTTCCAGTTCATCTTCTGAACTTTGGTCATGATGATCCGGCCTTCAGGCTTCTCTGGGTTGAAGTACTCGCGCAGCCTTTTGCCCAGCGGCACCTGCGAGCTGATCTCAGCGTAGTGGTAACGCACGTCCTCGCGCCATCGTGTATTGTAGCCCACGCCGAAGATGGCCAGCTTGTTGGAGAGGTGCAGCCTTGAGAACTCTGTCCACGTCTGGAAGTGCTCCCACTTGAGCTGCACTGACTCAAGTATACGTATTACAGTCTGCATCATGTCCATCTTTCTGCACACAGCAAAACAAACAATACCACAGGTTTCTGTAGTCAGAAATAGCTCTACAAGCAGTGATTGTTTGTAGATCATTTGTACTATCATATGTTAATTTTACAATTCTAACTGGCTTAAGTATTTTTCTAACAAATGTGTGTGGATGCTCTCTTTCATCCAGGTCATGTTAGGTCCAAGTTTGTCTTGTTTAATAATTTGCCAAACATAAACCATTGTGAAACTAAATTCTGTCTCAGTTATAGTCATGATCATGCTGTTTCCACTGAGGTGCAGGACTTATATTGTGGTGACTAATAAGCACCCACTGACTGAAAATGTGACAAGACATCCAGAAAATGGGAGTTTGGCGCCCCCCAATGGTTGGCTTCTAAATAACACTTTGGCAGACAGCGATTCTGACAGACTCATGTTACTAAGGACTTAAGTAACTGTTTCCTAATAAACGACTCTGATCAGACCCTGTCCCCGCTTCAGTTGACTTACTGGGTGTGTTCTGACAGCTCTGCTTGTATCTGAAGCGCTCTGTTTTTAGGCACCTGGATTTCTTCTAGATGAGACAAAAAGCACATATTTAGTTCAAACCCACTTTCTTTGTGTTATTTCCTCTACTTGCTAACACACTACTCACCAGTCTCCATGTCCCCCTCCTGGAATGCAGAGTCCAGCACCTGGTTGCACCAGTCCTCCTGGGAAAAGTCTTCCAGGGTGCTGCCATCAGACTCCATCTCCTGATACAGGCCACTGCTGTTGATCAGAACGGGGGCACAGCTCTGGGAGTCCCAGCCTCCCTGTCCGAACACCTTCTCCAGCTGCTCTATGGTGTAGCTGCTCTTCCTTTTGCCGATGCCGTGCTCCTTCACGCGGCTGTAGCAGCGCCGCAGTGTCTGAGTGAATAAATATAAGAATACTAGATTTACAATGTATCCTCTTTTAATGAGTATTTAATTTCATAACTAACTATAGTGAGATGACAGGAGATGAATACAGAGATCAGAAATTATAGAAGTGACTGTACAAATCCTGGGTACACTGTGTTTGCTGGTTGGTGAATTAACCAAGAGAAATGGATTTGGGAAGCACCAATTCCACATCAATATAAAGTGGTTTAGATCAGCTAGACATGACTGTTAAACTGTTCATGTCAGAGAACAAATGGACATGTTACATACATAGAGCCTAACCCAGAGTGGTGGCTAGCCCCCTAGGGGGCGCCAAAGAATACAAACTTTGTCTGCTCTCATGCTGTGAGCCTGCAAAATAAGATTTGCACGTTAAATGTTTTCAGAATCAGAATCAACTTTATTGGCCACGTATGTAGCACAAGGAATTTACTTAGGCAGCTCCTGACACTCTGGTACTAGACAATTGACAAAGTTACAAGAATACAATGTTTGTGTTGGAGCTGCATGTATAAGTATAGTGCAATGGGTCATGTGTTGAGATTAATCAGTGGCATAAAAATATATAAATATACAAATGGCAAAAAGATCATTGTGGGTATCTCATAAATATGAGTGCTGATGGGTAAAATAACAAATAAAATAAAACATCAATGAATAATCCATGGATGAATGAATGAATCTACCCTCATTTAGACAGAAATGTCTGGGCCCTAAGTTTGTTAAAATCTATTTATACATGAATTTATCTTAACTCAGATGTGAAACATAATCTCATTTTCAGTCTATATATGATGAAATTAATTTTGTATAGGCTCAGCTTTTCTTAGATGCTAGTAGGGGGGCTTCAACTGCACTTTAATATGGATTTTACACAGGGCTCCTTGTTAATGTTGCACATTAAATACACTTTTTACTGTGAAGACAGTTGAAGGCTTTTATTTTGAAAGACTCAATTGCAATAGTGTTAAATTATGACAAGATTTTAGGAAATATCAACTGTATGACTCCCTAACTGACTAACACTTGGAATTGTGAATGTGAAAACTGCATTAGACGTCTGTAGCAGTGTGCACAACACTGTGAACAACACTTTCTTGCAGCATCATCTGTGATCCCAGTTTTACAGGTCAGTATCACAACACCTGCTGTCCTACTGCAAAAACCAACAAGCTGAATTTGGCAGCAAGTCCTATTACCCCTCTGAACACTTTGAGAGGATGCACCATCAATAAAAGTTACAAAAAAGGACCATATTACTCATTGCAGTTGTGATCAAAACAAAAAGCAAGTAAAATGGCAAAAAGTATTGTGCTGAGTAGAATTAATCCAATGTGGATAAACCTCATGTATGTGCTATTCAACATATATAATAAAACAACAAAGGGATTCTCATGGATATGTCAAAAATATGAGTAATGTAACTGTAACTTGTGATGAATGAATGAACAAATGAATGGATGAATATTTGAATGGCCTCACCCTCAGAAACATAGGGCTTATGACACATCTGCTGCTCATCACAAGGTGATTGTGTGTGTGAATATTCATGTTTAAACTGTGGACACAGTGGAATTGAATGGGCTGATAGCTAACCTGTGCTTTAGCTGTAACAAATATAAATAATATTACTCTTATATGAATTATGTGTCAGTAACACATACTGTAATATAACCCTGAGCAGCGCCAGCTGGGTGTCGTATCTACAGGTTCAGGTCCTGATGATGGAGGAGCGCTGCTGCGCCCTCATAGCACCATTTACCTTCATCCTCTCCCTGCACTGAGACGGGGTCCTCTCGTATCCGAGCTCCGACAGGGCTCTGGACACCCGCTCGTACATGGCAGGACCGGGGGCCTTTCCGGAGAACACGGTGCCGGCCACTTCCAGCTGCTGCATCCTCGCCTCCGTCAGCCTCTCATTTCCCCAGACCGCGATGAGGGCGTTTGTCTCGGACGGCGTCCACGACATCCCTCGGCAAGCGGTGAAGCTGTTGGAGGAAGATGAGGCCGCCGTCCGGCCCGCGGTCCCTGAGCCCACGTTCAAAGGCGAGAAGCGGTTAGGCGTCGAGGGATTGGAGTGGTATTGATTACTGTCACTCAAATCCTCCGACTCCGGGGATGGCACCTCGGTTTTCGGGATTTTTAACGGCGTCGATATCTCTGGAGAATGCTCCGCGTTACTGGACGCCGCCATGTTGCCTCTGTTGCTAAGGGGAGGGGGAGGGAAGGTGACGTGCGGGGCTTTACGGGAGAAGGCGTGGAGAAATCACGGCGTGGATCCCGGTGGATTCTCCTCCAGTGTTACAGCAGTCACACATAATCTGGCCCACGCACACTGTCATGTCAAGAGTGATTGACATAATTCTTCCAAACGTCTTCGCTCCTTCACAATATGATTTATATACTTCTTCATTATTTTTATATTTTTGCTTTTTAACAAGGCAATTTTCAATGACTAATCCAAAGCACTAAAAGAATACAAACAAACTAACTAACATGTCATTTTACTCAGCATCATCTCACCGAAAACCACACCAGCACTTCCTGACTGCTCTGCATCACCCGCAGTTCAACTCAAATGTAGAGACTGAACCCTTTAAAATGCAACTGTGGGAACACAATGTCATGTTTGGGTGTCATCCCACTGAATGGCTGTTACAGGCTGCTTCATCTGCATCATTAATTATCCTCTCTTTTTTGTATTCTTCTGTTTAATTTTCAAAACATAGAACAAGTTGTATTCTGCAACATAGTTTTAAAATAACACACACACACACACACACACACACACACACACACACACACACACACACACACACACACACACACACACACACACACACACACACGAAAGAATCCCAGATGATGTACAGTTGTATTTATTAGTCAAATTTTGATGATATATTGTTTATTCTCAGTATATTCTAGTCAAGTACAACCTTAGCATTACTGTCAAGTACAGGCTGCATAACTCAGTGTTTCTAAATCCAAATTTGCTGTTTTAAATGAAAGCACACTACAGCATGAATTCAGAAGCCCCAGGCACATACACCTTCTTTCTGTGGTTCATGGAGGGCAAAGTCCAACAGGACACGGTCACTGCTGAGCACTGAATGAGACCTTTTATTGGCTTTTGAGTGTATAATTGGTCTTTTGATGGCTCGATTGATGGATTGTGTCATTGTTTACTTCATCTTCTTTGTGACAATGTTTGATTGGTTTCCTTCAGGGACTACAACTCATTCCAGGCTGCTCTGCCATCTGTCCACGCTTTGGTTTTGTGAGCACATGTCTGTGGTCAGCGAGGTCCTGACCTGTCCAAAGGGATAGTAAGATTCTCTTTGAATTAGGACTTTACACTACAGGCTGTTCAATAAAGGTCAGAGACAGGAAACACCGGGCTGTCAATGAGATGACAGGTGTCAGGTGACATGTCTCCTGTCAGGAAGAGATGAAATGTTACACAAACACCTCACACCAATTACAAATGGATTTCTATTGGGGCTGTATAAACATCAGTGTGGCTTATAAGGCTCTGGTGATCTTCTATTAACCAAGTGTACCTAAGTCCTATACAGAAAGCCTCATACAAGCAGTGAATATGTCTTTTGCCATGTATGGTCTCTGTAAGGTCGCTGTGCCATAGACTTTCTAAATGATCCTGTAACACAGGCTGACACATTATTGCACTGGATGCCATGTTCCTTCAACATGATCAGCATGCACATACATTATAGTGTATGTCTTACTCTTATTCACTGTCATATCCAGGAGGGATCTCTGTCATCAACATCATCAACATGGCCCAACTTTATGTGTATCTTTAGCCTTCTCATGTCTTTTCAGATCACTGTAAGAATCGGGAATTAATAGATAAAATAGTGTTATGTTTCAGTTTCAGTTTGAAGGATCGAAATAGAGACAACCAGGTTGACGCAAAAACAGTGAGCTTTTAATACTGTAAGCCACAAAAACAACAGAAACTGGTAACACTGAAGACTCTGGAACAAGTACTGCAGTAAAATCAGAAGTGACATTAACACAGGACTTAAATACAACAGGATAACAGGACACAGGTGAAAGTAATCAGGGTGGGGCAGGTAATCAACAACGATGGAAACACAAGAGGAAGTAAGACTAACAGGGACACACAAGGAAACCTGACTTTCAAAATAAAATAGGATACACAAGGAAAACAGATATCAAAAGGAAGTTGTATTTATAATACTAAGACCCTCTGTGGACAGCTGGTGTGGAGTGACTGTCTGCAGTTTCTCTTGGAGGGCATTTTGTCAGGAATGCTTTGGGCCACACATGGACAGGTGAGCACTAGATACAAACCTCATGATACATAAAAGAAAAACAGGAACAAAGAGCCAAAGCTAGCAGCATGAAACAGACAGAGGCTTATAGACATGGAGCGATGTACTGTACACCACCAGTACTTTACTTCAATTGCTCTGATCAGATCTAAAACATCATTTTTTAGCAGTGTAATTCTTTGCAGGATCCATCAGAATATTATGTGTTTTCATGATAATGTGTTGTAATAAACAGTCAGTGGTTTGTAATATACACCATAATGTACACCAATTATCAGTAAGTGGACTTTCTCTTATATTTGTATAGCAGAAAATGAACAACAACTGCAAGCATTATGCTTGCTTGTATCATCATAAACATGGTTTCTATGCACAGCAGTTTTTGTTATTATTTATTTTTTCAAATGCCCAGTACACACCTTAACGGCTGCACTTACTTGCCCAAATTACCTCAGTGAGAACCTCTAAAGATCAGAAACAGAAGCTCCGCTGGCATATCCAAAAAAAAAAAAGGTCAGCTCCTCCATGGCCTCATTTGTGTTTTAATATTCCTGCAAGCACCTCTGAACAAAACAGTGAGGATCTGTGTTAATCTACGTACTACGAAGAGAGGGCCATTATATTCTGGGGACATGTACAGACATAACTTAAAGTTAATGAGATGGGACTTTATTTGCACACGTTCAGGACACTGACTTCACCTTTCAGCACCGCCGATGCCTCATGAATGTGAAGTTTGAGCATAGCTTTTGTTGTAATTAAGGAATGGTTGTGATCATAATCCGGGGTTTATCATCAGAGGGGCGATTTGCTTTTTCAAACTGTAATTGATTGGATTCGACGGAGACGGAGGGAGGAGGTTCTTTTTGGTCGTTTGTGTTGTTTAATTTCACATATGAGTGTTTCTTTTGATTTTCTGCGACTCTATAGTTTAAAACAGCAATTTTCCTCTTCACTGTGCAATGTCACTGACCTCAACCAGGATATCTGTTGTTCTGAACACTAGAGCTTAGAGCATAGTTTTCTTTTCTTTTTGATCTCAGAGATGGTCTAAAAAATTAAGCTCTGTCCCCCTGACAACTGCCAGACTAAATCCCCCTTCAGTCAGGTGATGGATTTATGTTCTTTGATTGGGCCACATCTGTTACCCATGAGCCTCAGTATTAATGACAATGCCAGGAATGGCCTCAAGTGTTTTCATTGAAGCGCATCTTACAGCTCCAAACTCATTATTCTACATGTGTGAAGTGACATGATGATTATGAAGTTAAAGTGCAGCCTGTCGTCATATATTTGATGGTACTGTCAGATGAGCACCTGGCTGCAGGTCTTGTGCTTAAATTTGAACCATAAAAATGAGATTTGATACAGCAGCCCATTCTCATACATGCTCAAAGGTCCTGATGTGTAATGAAATCTAGATCCTTGTCTTTAGGAATGCTTTTTTTTCTGGGTCAGCTCCTAGACTGTATGGCGGAAGCATCTGTGATGTCACCCACACGTTTCTGAGAATCTGTTTTAAGTTTCTATGGGAGGCTCCGACCATTGCCATGTTGCCATGTTGGATCCCTGGTTAATCTAAATATGGGCAAAGGATGTGGTGCACAAGTGGAACTGATATGGATTGGCTGCCACAGAAACAGGAAGCTTGTACTTGTGAGTCAGCACCTGCCAGTTTCTAAAGGTATAGACTGTAACATCTGTATAGCCAGGCTACTGTGTTCTGTAAAATGGTTCCCCCTGCTGTCACAACCACATAACACACACTGTTTATACAGAAGACTTAAACAGGGTCCATGCAGCAACTAATCCTGTATCAATTGCAGTGTAACAGATCAGCCAGTCATAGCTGCTGACAATAATAAATAATAATAATAAAAATAAAAAACATATATTTTTTGGTATTTTAGTTTCTAGTTGGCTTATTGTCCTATCCACTAACATGCAGGAGGCAGGGTTTATGACCTACACAGCAGCTAGCCACCAAGTTCACTTTTGTTGAGCAGTCATGTCAGTCATTTGCTTAAAGTCAGGGTATTTGCAGTCATGCCCATAACTATGAATACAAATTAAACACATTTTACATTTTAATATAATTTAAAGTAACAAATGTTAAAAAAAAATCCCCTCTATCAAAAAAATGAATTCATCAATGGAGACCAAAAAAATTTTTGCACCTGGCTGTATTTATGTTATTTTCGCACTTTATTTCTCAGCCAGCTTTTACACTCACATGCACACCTTTTACAGAGGAGCTGGTTAACTTTGTATGCAGTGAAATACTTTCCTATGCATTTTTTATGCAAGATTTAGAAACCCCTGATGGTATGGCATTAGTACTGGCTAATCACATAAACTCATCATCATCATTTTTCCATTTTGCATTTTTAATGTAAGACCTCAGTCCAAGCTGTACTTGGCAGTGTTTGAATACTGAAAGCATGTTTGACCACCTATCAGCTTTTTGACTGTCCTGTCAGGAACTGTTATTTCATTAAGGTCCTTGTCCTGCAAAGCAAACCTGTGTTGTAATTATGACTTAAATGTATTCCAGCACCTTTTAAAAGCTCTCGGGTTACATGGAATTGTTTAAAAAAAAGTGCTAAAAGCAGTAAAAAAACAGAGATTCTGCACTGTAGTAGCACAATGGCTAATCCATATTCAGCCTTTCAGAGTCCCAAAGTACAGTTTTTCTTTGAGATGGAGCCATCAGTCTCAGCCAAGGCTTTTCACATCCTCCATCCATCCCAGTGTCATCTCATTCACATCATCCCAGGCCTCCGATTGGATCATTATCAGAGAGCTGTGAAATGACCAGCCGCCTGGGCTGCCTCCCCTGATACTGATTGTGGCAGACGTGTCATCTTGAGCACACAGGCTCAAAGAGAGTAGTCATGGTGGAAATCACCCCATCTGCCAACTGCCTTTGCTTTTTTTTTTTTTTTTTAGCTGAAAGCAAAATCTCTCTGAGACTCCACAAGTCCAAAAGAGGTACAGTTGGAGACAAAATCACCAACCTGTTAACCCTGTCCGTCTTTGCATGTTCATTAGAGCAAAAAAAATTAACACAACATATTTATTTTATTGAGGAAGCTTATACTATTTTAAGTTGGACACAGAAAACAAATGTCAAAGCTTAAAAATAACAAGGGCAACATGAATAGTTAATTGTGTATCGTTTTTGTGCAGGCTGGAGTCGCATCTCTTTGGTGAATCTCTCATGCTCCTCCATTTGATGATCTCCTGGCATGGACTCTGGTCTTTAGTAGACTCCAAGGATTTTCGCACATTTAAGTCAACGCTTTGTGCAGGTCAGTCAATGATATTCACTTTACTTAGTAGTAGCCTACTTTACTAGAAGAGATGTATGCTTCAGGTCATTGTAATATTGGAAGAAGAAATGAGGTCCAAGATACATTTTTGCTACTGGCTACTATGTTTTCGTTTAGTATATTCTGATAGTCTTCCTTTTTCATGGTTTTCCACTTTGACAAGATTTTTTCAGTTTCAGACACGCTGAAGCATCTCCACTGCAATATACTGCCACCACCATGTTTGTCCTTTCTGTCTGAGAGTGAGGCCAACATCTCTGGGACCAAAGAACTCTAGTTTAGTTTCATCTGACCATATGACACATTTCCAGTATGTATGATCTGTCTCCAGGTTGTTCCTAGCATACTAGGAATATTTGTACTATGGCTAACACAGAGGACAATAATAGTTTTGTCTGAAATGCAGTTCACCTAACTCACAAATAACATCACTCCTGACAGACCGGTGTCCTTTGTTAAGCCTTTACATGAAACCCTGAACCCCCCAGCTCTGGCATCTTCCAGTGGACTGTTCATTTGGATTCTCCCACATGTCCTCGAACAAAAGAACCCACATGAGTCTCCTGCTGATTCTCCTGATGCTGAAACTCAAACGCCTCTGTCATCAAACCCCCCTCACCCCCCAATCAGCATTTACCTCTTTAACTTCATCCAGCTGGGCCCAGATTTCCCCCTCAACCCCACCCTTCACCCTCCCAATGGATTCCCCTATCCTGAGCTAACCTCCCCCAAGCGACAAGGGGGCCCAGGTGCCATCACTGAAGGAGACGTCGGGGTAATTTGGCCCGACTCGCCCTAACACACGCAGATCAGGGGCATGGAGGGACTCTGGACATTAAACACTGTCTCATTAGGTTTGTTCGGATGAGATGGGAGGACGTAATGAGAGGTGGTGTAATGACCAAAAAACATCTGATCTCCACCCGCTCCAAACAAAACACCCAGGTAGGGCTTCAGGGTCAGGGCCAAAGTCATGTCACGCCTCCCTGCTCCTGGAGGAAGGAAGTGGTGGCAGGGAGAGTAAGGGAATCCAAGTTCAATCACTTCTGGAAGGATGAAGGTAAAGAGCAGCCTCAAAGCTAATCCAGCCATAGCAGGGGAGGTCAGAAAGTAAAAATAATCGGATGTTGTTGTGTAGATTTACATGATTAAATAGTAAATAAATAAAAGATGCAGATGAAAGTTTTTTATGCAATGCTAAATGGTCAGCAGCTGGGTACCATTA
The DNA here is from genome assembly GCF_900634625.1 of Parambassis ranga. Taxonomy (NCBI): domain Eukaryota; kingdom Metazoa; phylum Chordata; class Actinopteri; family Ambassidae; genus Parambassis; species Parambassis ranga. The sequence continues at coordinate 19,599,049 of NC_041034.1, forward strand.
GCCAATTAAATCTGAATATCTCAGACAGCTTTTTGAATTAGAGACATTTCTCAGCTCATTAACATCTCATGAATGCTAAATCAAGATACAAATAATTGGTTGGTAATGATATAGTTTGCAATGTCACCACAAAAGATATCCATAAATCACAATCTAAATGTGCTCCTTCTTTGATTGCTGATTTTTTTAAACATCAAACATATGCACCTGATTTCATGAAGCACTTTCAATCCCTGGTGTCAGCAATACGACACATAATTCCCATCAGTGACACAGAGACAAAGGAATGAATGAATGAAGGAGAGGTAATGGTCACTGTTGTCACTTGATCTCATCAGTGTGGAGCATCTCTGAAGGGAGGTTGAGAGAGATGAGGGATGAATGCACCTCCTTATAGTGAAGAGGAGCTTGGACACCAGGTGTGGAGCAGCTGCACCAGCCAGGCCCCCTTGACCCGCATCCTGTCCACAGCTCAATACAGCATTAGCCTCTGCAGCTGACCTGATCAGTGGGGCTGCGTCTCAATGTCCAGCATGTAATAACTACTGGGAGTAAGTTAGTCAGAGTCAGTGGCTGATACGTAGGCATGAATAGGTAATAAATCACACGTGAGGTCAGTAAGACTATGAACAAATATCTTTCCAAGTGAAAAAAAGCAATGTAAAGACATGCTTTGAGTATTTTTAACTCCTCAGTTGCCTTTGTCAGGACTTTTTTTGATGCATTTTGCAAGAGACAGCCAACATTTAAATGCATTTCAAACACATGGTTATGTTCTGTTCACGCAGACATATTGCTATGTTTACATTAACAGAACGTGGTAGTAGTGCCTGATGTCATCCAGTCATGGAACTGATACAGCCATAAAAGTACACATTAGGAAGTAGAGGCTTTGGGATGGTGGAGGTACATACACTCAGGAGCCTGAGGTTTTAGTCCCCCTGACGCACAAACTGTTTTCAGGTTCATGATTTAGGTTCATAGGAAAACCTTGTGTCAGTCTTGTCAGTGATTACAAGCATTGAGTGAGTATCAGTTAGATTTAGATAATAGACAATAGATGTAGAGGCAAACACACACACACACACACACACACACACACACACACACACACACACACACACACACACACACACACACAAATGGTCATCCTGCAGATTTGTTATCCTAATTAAACAATTATTCTAATTGGTTGCTTATTCATCTGTATAATGTTATTGCAATATTTTCATTTCTAAATTATTTTATTTCACACACGCTTATGCTTAAGGCTGAGAGACTAAAAAGATGCTACTGCAAGACTTAATTTTATATTTTAAACAAAAGATAGATGCAAACTTCAACACATAACAATAGACTTCACAGGAATCACAGTGAGTGCCTTTGTTCTGTTGAGCTGCCTAGAATGATGTCATGAGATGGCAGTGCTCGGGTCAGTTTCCTGTATTACTGACATGATAAGCACCTAATGACTTCACTGGCTGTGAAAAACTGTTAATGTAAATGCATCAGGTAGCTATAGGACAAACTAAAAGGACTTTTTTGTTTAAGTACAGTGGAAGGACTAAAAAATCTTTGATTGATTAAATAAATGCCAAAAATCAATTTATTAGTATGCTTCAACAGCTCAAAGACTCACCCTGCACCACCCGCTGAAGTGCTGCCTGCAAGTACAAAGAGGTTCGGGTGGCAGTAATTGACAGGGCCCTGAATAATACCGATGTCTTTGCTATAATTATACAGATGAGCGAAGGTTGTCATGAAGTTTGAAAAGTCATTTTCCATCTGAGAGTTACCGTCAGACAAAGCGCTGTGTATTCAAACTGAATCCCTCTTTAATGTGACTAAAATCAAATGGATCTGTGTGTGTCACTGTGACCTTCATGTATCTAATAGATACCATGTAGTATGAATTATGCTCCTGCCATGTGAAATCCTCATCTGCTCATAGTCAGCAGAGGGGTTTTCCTGAAACAGGAAATGTAGGTGTCCGTGTGAGGGCAAAGGTCGCTGACCAAATGTCAGCAAGTGGAGGAGTCCAGGCAGATGGCAGGCTGCTTTTCTGCTTCAGAAAAATTGATCATGTCAGTAAATATAACGAGCAGAGAAGTTTATGCAGCAGCTGCTAATGTCAAGAAGAATATATGTCTTTATTTCCCACAAAAACAAGAACTTTGAATTGAGTTTTATGTACTAATTAGCAAAACAAACTAAAGGTACTGCTCAAAGCTGTGCACATTACCTGCCTCTAATAATTGTGTCATCTTGTTCCCACATGATGAGACAGCGTGCACTTTAATTCAAACATATATTCATACATTTTAGATGCAATTCCTTCCAGGATATGACACCCATAATCCTTTTGTTAGACAAAAAGCCCAGGATTACCTAAAAGGATGAGGTCACAGAACATCAGAACACTCCGAGACAGCCGACATCCCAACCTTCAATTTAACAGAAAAACAGAGATGACACATTGGCTGGAATAATGAAGCAGAAAAAAGGTACGTGACTGTCAGTTTATATGTTGGTGGGTCTCTGCAAGAGTGATGAGTGGTGTGTGTGTGTTTGTGCAGCATCCCTGCTGTGAGCCTAATTAAAAGGCACTGGGTCCAGAGGGGGCTGCTTTGGCGCCCAACCGAGTCTCTTTATACCCCAGCTTCCCTCCCTCTCTATCCAGGGCCTTTGATTACCATGGAGCACTAATGCCCCTCAAACACAGCCGCACATGTGACCCCTCTGGATGAGGAGCACCTTTCCCCCCTCTGGTTTGGATCAGAGGTGGAAGATCTTCCACATGTTTGACAAGTGTGTGTCCTTCTTCACTCATACCTTGCATTCAGTATGGCACACCACACATCACCTTCTCCAATACACATCAGCACACATCCACTCATTGCTGCTGTTTGTTTACCACTGTGCTCTGATTAGCTTTAACTCGCCGGTATCACCTCTTTAAAGACGGACATTGATCACTTTTGGTACGCATGAGTGCATGTTGTGTAGGCATGTTGGTGCAGACAGGGCTGGGTGGTGCATGTAGAATACAAATGACTGAAGGAAGTTTGTAGCAGTTCACCTGATAAAGTGGATCATGGGGGAGAAAGACTTTGGCAGCAGTGGCTCAGTGGTAGAGCTCAGTGGTAGAGCAGGGCAGTCCAATAACCAGAAGGTTGGTGGTTCAATCCCAACTCCTGCCTAAATCATTGTTGTGGGTCCTTGGGCAAGGCACTTTACCTGCACTCACTGGTGTGGTGTGCCTTGCTAGTCATTGTATGACACTGCTTGGCAGCAGCCTTAAAACAATTTCCCTCTGGGATTATTAAAGTATCTAAAATAAAAAAAAAATAAAAAATGTCCTTAATTTAAATAAGAATCAGCTTTATTTTGCATATGCACATATCACACACAAGGAATTTGACCTAGGGTAGATAGATATAATATATAATATATTATTTATATTCTACTGTATATGAAATTGAGAGTTAATTTGTGTCTATATAAGCTAGTATAATTATATAACACAATCTGAAAAAATGCATATACACATATTGGAAATTCGGTTTAAAATTACATAAATAGAATCAAAGAAATTGTTTGAATTCCTGTCACTCATATTAAATGAATGAATGAAGAGGCTACTTCGGTGCCCCAAAATGTAAGGTCAAAATAATAATTTTGCCAATTTCCATGATGTTTTTTCATATAAAGAGAAGAAAAAATATAAAATATAAAAATTTCAGTGTCTGGTTTTTGCATTTCAAATCCAGCTGCGATCAAAGGACAATCTCCTGTCACGATCCAAACTGACCAACCAGGGTCCGCTAATATAATGTTAGCATCCTATAAACATATTTGCTGTGATGCAATGAAAGAATATTGGGCCTTTTTGAAGTGGATTTCTGATACCTCATCAAAGCCACAAATGAAATTCTTCTTCTTATATATGTTTGTGTTTGTTGATGTTTTCTGGAAGCAGATATGTCAATTTAACCGTTTAGTGCCTTTCACTCCTCTTCATATTGGACCATCGTGCAAAGGGAATTACAGCCAGTTGCGGTACACTGGCACGAATAGGAAGTGAAATGGCTCTCCAGCAAAAGATGAATATTGAATGAATATTAATAGAAACTAATGAAATCTGCCAAATATTCTCAAATCCCAGAGTCAGCAGCAGTTGGTTATGAAAAGTTTTTTTTTTTTTAAACTGGGGTTCCCAAGTGAAAGATATATAACATTATTTTCTCCTCTTCTGATTGCAAGGATCACTTGCATTATGGGTAGTGTAGGCTCCAATGAAAAGGAACTAAAACAGAAGGATACAGAAATTTCAATACTTTATTTGTGTTTACATAAAACAGAGTGCTTGTAAATGTGGCGTCCAGTTCCAAACCATCTGGGAAAACCAGTAATTACACCCAACATGGAAACATTGTTATATGCTTACTCTCAAAAACATTCTTGCTGTCCAAATTCTTCTCTTGGAACAGTGACACTTTCTCTTTCCTCCTCCATCTGTCTGCCTGTTTAATAAACCTCTCTCATTACCAACACTCATTAAGAATCAGAGTATTTGGCCAAAGTGACAGGTCTCACCCAATTCATTTATTATCAGTACATCTGACAAATTACAGCCTCGTCTGTCATTTTTGTGTAATTACGTGTCTCCAAATAATGCTATAATATATATTTTTTTACATAATAATTACATACAATATGTCATTAACTAAAAATAAGAGTATTTTATGCTGCTGTGTGCCAGAAATGCTGCCCATGGGGCCCAGATTGGAGGATCCAGCTTTAGACATTATGTTACTATGTATGCAGGATTTACCAGGCCTGCATAAAAAAAGGCAAGAGGAGGAGGGATCAGCTGCCACTAACAACCCCTTCCACTTCCACACGCACAAAAAAACATACACTTAAACACACACTGTGGTCAATTTGAGTTGAATGAGGAACATAATCCCCTGCTGTAATTGCATTCGGGGCTTTCTAAGAGGCTTGATACGCCGCTGAATTCCACTTTAGCACTGAAAGATGCATCTCAGGTCCTTCCAAGGTCGGTGCTTGACAACATATGTCTCTTGATTCCTTAATCTCTCTACTTCCAAACAAGATGACTAAAATAGATGCATCAGGGCTGGTAATTACTCTTGATTTGACATCGTTTGAAATGAGCAGCTGTGAAATTTAGGTTGAAGAGATGGTGAAAAAAAAGGAAAGTAAGTTATTGAGTGAAATATGTTTCTTTTCTGCTCAGACTTTTAATTAAAAGAAGCTTTCAAAGAGGTGGAGGGGTGAAAATGGAAGTGAGCAGCTCTGTCCTTGGTAGGAATTAGTGTCTGATGGACGTTTTTTTTTTCCTGTAACTTTGGAACAAGAGAAATGGATGACTTTGACAGGAATGACTTCATTTTAGGGGCTTCCTATGTTTTTTTTGTGCAAGGTGAGAACCAATTCATAGGCATGACACCTTCCTGTGCCCTTGGGCAAAATCTCTAAGAGTTCCAGAATAAGTCTTTCAAAGTGTCATAATCAAGATTTGATCCAAGTGATAGAAGGGAATTCTTTCAGACAGTCTGTTATCTCCTTTTCATCACCTCCCATTTCCTGCTGCTGCATTGCCACATCCTCTTTATTGAGTCCGGTGGAACTTGGAACCCCTTTTGTTATGGTGTCAGGGACCCAGATGATGCCCGACCCGGGTCGTCCATCACCGCTGTCACATGCCCCCCTCCTACATACACAGCCCGTATGCATATTCAATGGAGCTTGTGTCCCGTCTGAGGAAAGCAAATCTCCCCACCCTGTGTATCTCTTTCTTATAGTCAATATTAAAATGGGCTAATAAAGAGGGGCAAGATTCCCCTCTGGTAATGGCACCCCAGAGACCCCCGACTAATTAAAGGGCTGCCCCTTCCAATGAACAGTAATCACTCACAGCTTTGGGTAGACAAACACATGGGCTTCACTGGGTGAACAAACAGTGGATGCTGGCTTCCATTGTTAAGACTTTAAAGAGATAACACACTCTGCTTGACCAGATCTTTTCTCCTTTAATTATAAAGGGCGCCTTACACATGCTTATAATGAACTAACTGTGAAGTTAAAACAACTATTAAAGCACTCCACAGACATAGATAGATAGATAAAGAGGTGTTTTGTGAACTATAATTCAAGTCTACACACAATTCTTTATGCATTAAAAGCATGTCCAGTTTAGAAATCAGAACTGATAATTCATGAACGTGAGTGTTTTATAAGCTTATTCAGTCTTATCGTGGATTCAGTTTATATTAACTAGAAAAACCTCCAGAACATAACACTCTATGGTACACATCTATGTGATGTGTTATCGATATTCTTCCTATGCATAGTCTATGTGAAACACCGTCCAATGCATCCTAGCTGTGGTATAAGATATGGCACATGAGCAACTTGACACTGCAAAAAGATATTTTTTCTTTTAGGAGTATTTACATGTGGCTACCTGCATTGCTGACTTGTTGACTTGTTGACTTGTCACTGACTTGTTTCTTTCAAGTTAGTGGATGGAATGAGGACTCTAAACTAAAAGTGCTACTAAAAGTATGGTTCACAGCTTGATAGCTAGTTTTAATCACACTGATCTTTATCAAATGCTCATTATTTGATTCATTTGTATTTATTTAGTTAACATTGGCTAAAAAAGAAGGCAGTAACACTGTGGTCAGCAACTATGGAGTAGCCCAGTTAAGTTGAGGATGGGGTGCACTCAATGTGGAAGTGGGCCAATATTTGAGCAACCATGTGGCTTCACCAAGTTGGTTTCTTTTTCCAACATGACAGTGCATGTAGGTGAGTTATTTTCAGCTTCAGAGGGAGGCAGAACCACATTGTCTATCTTTATATCCAGTCTAAAATACCAACACTGTACCATACATCCATATCTACACCATGGCGTCTACATGAATAATTATAGTCCACACTGTCACAATTTGTTTTTTTTTTCTTAGTTCTCTGCATAAATACCTGTTATAAAGACACAATTTACAGCATCCTGCAGCTATAGTCAGTGGTTCACTCCCTAATGATGTACTCGCAGATGTGCAGAGTATAATTTCACCTTTAGCCGCTAATGTAGTGTTGGATGTCTGGACTGAATTGGAGAGCTTCTTGCAATTACTAACATAATACTGCATAATAATAACAAATAATTTGCTCAGGAAAACAAACTGTGTGCATCTTGCTGATGAGTCATCCTGAATCAATATGTGATTTTCTTCTGTTTGGGTAGGACCTGCTGTGATTGGATGAATAAAATAGGCGTCTGTGTTGCTGCTGCCATTGTGCCGCTCCTCACATCCTCTGAATAATAAGCACTAGAAAAGTACATTCTAACAATACTTCAGCCAGGGTCTGATAAAGAAAATGAACTGGCACGAACTAATTGAAGAAATATATTTAGAATATTTAAACTTTTTTGCACCAGAGGCTCAGGTGTGATTTGTGAGCTCGTACAAATTGAGACAGAGAAAATGTTCTTTTGATGCCAAGCGGTGGCCTGAGAGCTGATCAAGCATCAAATCTTAACAAGACTCGGCTAATGATCTCAATGAAATGCTCCGTGGCTTAATTGGATGATGTGCTGTGCATTGTGCCAGAGGGGTGTGTGTGTGTATATATGTGTGTGTGAGAGAAAGCTTTGAGAGAGTTTTGGGATGGGGGTGTTGGGTGGGTCACTGGGGGGCAGACTCTAAAGAAATGTCTGTCTGGACTTCTTTGTTCTAATAAATGTAGAGAATTCTTTCAGTGTAGCCAAAAAAACAGACATTTATGTTTAATTTATCATCTTTATTTCAGAAGGCTAACTCCTTGTTTAACACTAAAAAATAGCAAAGATGCATGAATGTGTTCTTTAGACATAAACACTGTCTGGAAGAGTCTAAGAAGAATGGTGGATATAAGTATAATTCATAACTTAAGTAACGTTTGATTCACAATGATTTAGTCAATCATTAAGATATATTATGAAGACAAAACTAAATGAATTCCACAAGCAGCTGGCAGAGGCTATAAGCACTTTAAACAAGACAAATATCAGCACTTATCATTACTGAACCTTTAATACACATTTACTTAATAAACCTGTGTCTCCTCTCAGGTAAGATCGTGTCATGACACATACTTTAAGGGTTTGCTAAGTTAGCCTGTGCTAATCATGAGTTAACAATAACCTCATGATGAGTTCAAGAAAATGTGGACCTTTATGACATCCCAAAATAACATTTGATAGAATATCAATCAATGTATGAGCTATTTATGAATATCAACACTCCTTAACCAAATATGACTGTGTGACATACACACACATTGACACACCAATGTTGTAACCTCTAGGGATGACTAAGTAAGTCAATGTGGAAGTGTTCCATCCATTCATCCAATATTTGGATCTCTGCTTGTACTATGGGCGATAGACTGTTCTATTGCAGATAGCTACCCACATGGACTCAAAATGGCACAGTCAATATACAGTCTATGTCTATAACTGAACCGTGCAGTTTCTTAGTCTTGTGACCTTTTGTATGTTCCCTATATTAAAGCACATTATGGTGCAGGTGGACTCAGCATCTTAGGGTTTTGGGCAGCTATCAGTGCATTTCTGCATGTAGAAATGGTGATGATGACCTGGTGAGATTCAACAGAACTTCAGAATGAGGAAGAAAGACGATTGAAATGTATTTGAATGCGGCATGGAGACCAGAACTGGGTCATTTCAACTAATTAGGCTAAGATCAAAGTGTTTTATTGACACAAACTTCCAATGACAACACCTGAAACTCATGTCGTAAAAATAAAAAAAAACATCAGTATGTCTGACCCGAACACCTCCGGTCATTGTAAAACTTCTGTCTCTGATCTCTAAATGACACCATCACCACTGTCATTTCCTGCAAGGCCAACAATTAGTCCCTGCCAGCAGCCCAGTTGTGCTAATGGTTTCAGCGTGGTACCAGTGGCAGAGGAAGGAGGCCAGTGGGTGCCTGGAAAGGAGCCATGTATCTCTCCACCCTAATTGCTATGAAAACTCCATCTAGCTGGGTTTATGGAGTGGCAAGCAGGGTGGGGTGAGTTGGGGGGGCTGGAGTATTTTTCCTTTGGGGGGGTTGACTGGTGCCTTCTGAGGGGTTTTTGTTAAGCTGGCTATGGCTTCAACCAACCCCCGAAGGGCCAGAGGAGGGCTGCAAAATGGACACCAGATGGAAGAGGTAAAACAGGAAGGCAGAACAGGAGAGGGTAAGCATGTCAAAGTAGAAGCTGACTATAGCTAAGTCAACCATCCTGCTGAAGTTGCATAGGTAACAATACAAATGTTCTTAAGCTGCACCTGCCAGGCTATCTGGGACCTGACAAGTGATGGTGCATCTAACCAAGCAGGAACCTATGTATTTGCATTAGAGACACACAGTGGTGAAAATAAATGGATGGGGGCTAAATTGAGAGGGAAAGGTTGACAATGGGTCCTCCTTGTTGTGCTGTCTGTTAATCATTTCCCAAACCCCTCTGGCCTCAATAAAGCAGAATAAAAGGATATAAAAGAACAATTTGGACTGCCCCAGCTGTGAATAACTAACCCATCATGCCACACAATAGCCTAGTCACGCTTGCTATAATTCAGCTTGTGATCTCAGACACGCCCCCCTCTCTCTTTGCCACATCTTTGTTAAAGTCAGGCATATTATTTTCCCTCTCCCCGCCCCTCCTGCATGGCCAGATGGTTAAAATCCATAATTTACTGCCAAAAAAAAAATGCTATGACATTACTCTCACCATGGTTCATTATTGGCCAGAAGCAGCCCACCTCCTTGGCTAATTAAGCTCAGCTTTGTCCAGCCGGGGTGCGATAGCTTAGCGAGCTGGAAGGAGGTCCCAGCACCTGGGGAGTCTACCTGTTACAGTGCCTGGCTCATCATCAGCCTCACAGAGAGACTGGGGACCCAGCTGGCCGGCACTTAGAGGAGGGGCGGGGCGGCGGGGCGGCGGCGGCGGCTGCCGGTGCGTGCAGAGTTGTTCTAGCAGCCTTGAGGGTATTTTAGGCCAGACACACCTCAGTAGGTATGCATACAAATACATAGATTTTCAATCTGGGGTGTGCACATGTGTTTGTTTAACTGTGGGCTTTAGAGCTGAAACCTACCAAAGCCATTTTAGCTTTAATTTAGCACACATACTGTGCACTAAAGAAAATAATAGTATTTTCTGAATTTTTATGTGTGTGATGGATAAAATGAGATGTTTCAGATGCATGAGATAACACAGAGCAGCAGCAAAGATGGCTAAATCTCTCCAGGTGAGGTCCGCTTATTAAGCCGGGACAGTTGCTATTGATTTTTTTCCACCGAGGCCCCCTTTTGAAGTTCCTCCGTGCACAGGCCCAGTGGGAAAGCAATCAAACCCTAAACTTTTCTCCTCCTTCACATTCTGACAAATAACTCATCTTTTTTTTTGTAGCTCCAATCAATACGACGCAGGCCTCTTCACTCCAAGCGTCGCAATATTTTCTCTCTCCGACGCTGATTGGAATGAACTCCAGTGTTTGGAAAGGTCTGTGAGCGCTGATTGTGAGCCAATCTAGTTGAATGGCAGGAGTCACATCAAAGTCTGTCTGTCTGCAGAGCGGTGCAAAGGTCAGTCTTGGAGAAGCACTTGAAAAAGAAAAAGAAAAAAAAAACAAGGGGGCGTCTAACCCTTGGGATCCTCACTGGCTTCAGTTTGTAGGGGTGTGTGGGAGCAGTTATAATGCTAATACATATTTAAATGAATACTTTGCATGTATCTGCATTCATCTGAAAATAAAAATGAAGGGTACAAATCTGTATGGAAAAGTGTGTGTGGAGGGGAATTCATGAGATGCTAATATGTGATGGGGTCCATCTTTACCTACTTAATATCCATGGAGTCATGGCTAATTGTGCTATTGTTGTGCAATTACCCGGAGTTTGCTCAGGGTTTAGCTAGTCAGGCTGCGGCTTTGTTTAACTTCCTCCGTGTGTAACTTAGGCCCCTGGAGATTAGATAATCCCAGACTAAAACATATTGGCTCTGTCAGTCCAAGTTACACTGCATGCTAAAATGAAGCGTTCCCCTGCTCTGGAAGGGACATTTTTTTTTCTGTGTTTTAGCTATGATAGCGGGCAGAGCTTTGAAGCTGGCTTTGAAGTTATGAGGCAAGTGAATGAAATGAGGAAATCAACTCCAAAAGGGTTTCCTGGAGAGCCAGTTTGTGAGCGGCAGGATTGGACACAGCGCCCTAGAGGGAGACAGCGGCCATTTTGCTCAGGGGGCCCCCTCTCCTTCTGGCCTGCCAACTAAATGTATAGCCAATTGTGGCACTTTGGCATATGGGCGGTAGCAGCTCTAATGATGGACCCGTCCTAATGCTTGCCAGTCCAGGTCAGTGGCACAGATTTCCAGCCAAAAAAACACAACCTCCTTCCCTGCTGTGACTATAGAAGGGGGTGGTTATCCTACACCTGCAGCCTGGTTGGGAAGGATCTGGCTGCTTGCCTGGCTTTAAGCCCTCCAACATCCAGCTGGGAGAGAGGGGTTGGGGATGCATCCGGCTGTCTTCACCCCGAGGAAGAGGAGGGGGGGGGGGGGCAGACTGCAGCAGCAGACCCATAGAAGTGCACACACTACAAGACCCGGGCACAGATGTTCCATCCTGGTGCCGTGTGGCGCCTCGTGGCACATCGCTACCTCTCCTGACTGCAGGTGCTGGCAGCAATGCCGACTCGCTGCTCAGGACACGTCAGACATTCACCACACTTCATCTCAGCTGACAGTCATTAAGGGGCCCGTCTTTGTGCCGACAGGCACAGCAACTGACATGACAATGGACGCAAAAAATAAATAAATAAAACCAAATGAGATAAAAGCCTGGTGGACCAACATGCTTTTTTAAAAAGAAAAATATTCAAAACTAGATAGGGACTTATGAAACATGCATGGGCCTGGAAGCTGCTTGTAATTCATGTTTAATGAGTGTAAAATGGTCATCGCTTAAGCATGATATGATACGACTCCCTTATTAAAGATGCAGTTTAAGATATTTTAAGAACTGTGATCAGAGTAGGAAGATCGGTCACATTTTCATAGACATGCATATATATATATATATATATATATATAAAGCTATGGTGCTCCACTGAAAGTCTTTCTATTTGATAAATCCATCTGACAGACTTTTATGCAGAATGATGATCTCAAATACTAAATCATTTTTTATACCATAATTCATTCATTTTATTGTGTTGTGATTATTTCTCCTTTATATGTATTGCCATGTTTTTCTATGTGAAGAAAAAAGTTCTACATAGAAATAGATTTACTTATTAATAGAACAAACAACGGCTCCCATATGTGTAAAAGGAGTTTTATCTTATTTAACTAAGCATGCAGCCAGGGCAGGGGATCAAATCCCCAACCTCATAGTTAGCGGACAACCGCTCTACCACATGAGATCCAGGTACTCCGGCGTTAGGTTTATTAGGTCACTCTAAATTGCCCGTATGTGTGAGTGTGAGTGTGAATGGTTGTCTGTCTGCATGTTGCCCTGTGATGGACTGGTGATCTGTCCAGGGTGTACCCTGCCTCTCACCCGTAGATAGCTGGGATAGGCTCGGGCCACCTGTATATACTTGTGTATACTTTACTGGTAACATCACTGAGAATATATAGCTTCCTCTTATTTTTGTACACCAAACTTTGAAATTTGCTTTCATGTTACCACCCTGTAGATGCTAATTAGAGGCAAAAATAACTACACATATCGATCAATGGATTCACACTGAGATGGTAGATTTCGATCCATGATTTGTTTTGTGAAGCAGTGTGGGAATGTTAAAAGCCGGAGCCACGGCTGAGACAAAGAACTGCATCCAACAGCATGCTGACATTAATGACCCATCTGCATCCATCTCTGCATTAACATTTGGATGAAAGGCCAAATGCTCTGTGTGCCACCAGCCAGCACTCTGTCTGATGGATTTGCATGAAATTTGGTTTCATGCTTGGAAAAGAGGTCCTCACAACAAAGCAAAAGGTCACCATGCAGATAACTGTGATCCTGCATTATACCGCCACACTTGTTTATTAAATGAAATGCTATTCAGCTGGAAACAAGTGTCATTTTACTCACTGTTACTACTAATACTATTACCTTTCTGCCGTTTGTCATTGTTACTCTTTCATTTAGGAGTTTGGGGTTTGAGTCCCACTGACACCACGGGCTGTTTTGTTTTCACTCACAGTCAAGATTTGTTTTTAAGCATGTCTAAATGTAGCATAGATGCATAACATTAAACAGATTAAACAGTAAAATATGTCACTTAAACTAACATGACACAACAAACCTTAAACTATGAACATTTTCACACTTATGATATTATGATGATATTGATTTGCTAGGGTTGTGTGGGTTCCCAGACTTCCACTCTGGACTCCCTCCAGATTTTTTTGTTATTTTTCCTGTGCTTTACTCCTCAAACTGAAACTTGTGTGAAATCTTCATTCACCTTTATGTCTGTTTGTGGATCCTCCTTAAAGATCGGATATCAGCCTCAACAGGTTGAGTGTGTTGGTCTGTGATTGGATGAAACAAACCAGCAAAGCTTAAGGTTAGAAAGCGTGATGGACTTCCTGATGGACTTCCTGACTTCCTGATGGAAGGTTCACAGTTTACAAACTTATCACAAATCAGACTTGCCAGGCTTCAGGGTATGTGCCTGTGGTGAACCACAGGGCCAGTTAGCACCCTTTGCTGTAGTACATGCCTGTTTTACATGGTTGGAAAGTTTTTCACTAGATGTCTGTGGATGCTCTCACTCATCCAAGTCATAGTCATTTTCAAGTGTGAATCGAGGCAACTGGACTCAAGGATTGTTTTTTGAAGATGTTCTACCACTGCCCCGAGTGGCTTCTTCAGTTCTGCTGCTGTTCTGGTGGGGAATCTGTGTTTTATGTGCTCAGGACCTCTGTGGGTGGATCTTGCAGAAGCTCTTATGATTATGTTCCCTCTTGTTACCTCTTAGACAACTTCTGACTTTGCTTCACTTGCTAGCTTTCTAAAATCCTGAATGGTTTGTTGTGTTCTATCCTTTGTTGAGCTGCTCGGCTGAAATTAGCTTGTGACAGATGTTAACAGACGGACAATTTATCCGACCTGATTGGACAAATGTCCAATAAATGTCTTGTGTGCATGAAAGCACACATTGTATAAAGAAGTTACAAATCCTGCACTTTAATGGATTAAATATTTTAAAATACACCATGTTTACGAAAATGACATTTGCAAAAAAAAAAACATGTTTGTCACAGATTACATAGCTGAGGAGAGTCATTACTAAGAGTTATGAGAGTCTGAGGAGAGAAAACAGGCAGCATGCAATCAGGCACACATATCTTTGTAGTGGCACTTCATGGCTGCCTCATTATGGCTAGTTTATGACACAAATAAAAGAAGGCAATTTAGTGGTGAAGATAATTGCAACAACATTATCACCATGTGCAAGTTGGGATTTGCTGTCTTGTGTGTTTTTTCAAGGCAACGCATTGAAAATTTATTGCTTTCTTGGAACAAACATGCTGGCTCAGTTACTATTACTATATACTGTCAGAGAAACAGAAACAGGAAGTAAGCAGCACAACAGAAGAAGCTACTGTTTCTTTGGACCTGAAACAAAAGGAAGTCCAAAGCATTACTATGTCAGTCTACAGCTGAAACCGAAATAATTACCCCCATATAAAAGTGTCATTAATCTTAATTAAACATTTTGAGGCTTCTTCTACACCATATTTAAACATTACATTGAACATTACTTGTGAACAACCCAATCCTGTGTGGTGAATCCGTTAAGCTCCACCTGATTCGATGGTCTCCTGGCATGGATCCTGGTCTTTAGTATGTTACAGATTTTTAATCAGATTTAAGTCAGAGTTTGTGCAGGCTAGTTAACAGAATTCACTTTGCTGTCCTGGAGGATATTTTGTTTTACTAGAACAGATGTATGCTTTGGGTTGTTGCCATGTTGGAAGAGAAAATGATGACCAAGAACCAGTTTTGCTGTTTGCTGCTTTAGGTTTTCTTTTAAGATATCAGATGGTTGGGATGAGAATCAGCACCTTCAAGTCTGAGGCCATGGTGAAAAAGATGGCTTGTCCTCTCTGGGTGGAAGGAGAGCTCCTGCTCCAAGTGGAGGAGTTTGTGTATCTCGGGGTCTAGTTCATGAGTGAGCTGAAAGGCGAAGCTCTTAATTTACCGGTCAATCAACTTTCCCACTCTCACCTATGGTCATGAGCTTTGGGCATGCTTAAAACGCCTCGGGATACCCACAGAAGAGCTAGAAGAAGTATCCGGTGTCTGGGCGTCCCTGCTTAGACTGCTGACCCTGCAACCGGGCCCCAGATAAATGGATGGATGGATGGATGAATATCGGATTTTTTCATGATTTCTTCCACTCAGTTTCAGACACACTGCATCCCCACAGCACACTGCCACTACTGTGTTTGACTTTTGGAACTGTGTTCTTTGAGTGATACACCTCTCCTTTCTTTCTCTAGATCAACATCTCTGTGAGCAAAGAACTCTAGTTTTGTTTCATCTGACCAAATGACACCCTTCCAGTATGTGTTCCTGGCATACTCCAGTCTGGGTTGGAGGTGTCTTTCCTGCAGAAGTTTGTTTTTCTTGGTCTTTTGTATTACCTGTTGCAAATGACCCAAGTATGTTCAGGTAAAGACCTTAGAATCCAGTTCTCTGGTGTCTTGTCAGTGGTTCTTTTTATTAGTTTTCTCACCAGAGTTTTCCAAACTTTTCACTTCCTACATCTGCTAAATTTTGGTCTGTTACTCTGTGCTAATTAAAGTCATTAAGGCTTTCACGAGAGAAATACTATGGTAAAAATGTTGTGTTACAATGACTTTGCTCCATCAAACAGCATAAATCTTTCTCTCTAACTATACATCTACTTCTGTATTCCCTGTATTACACACAGAGAAGTTTTCCCACATGATCCAGCCTGAGTGCAGTACAAGGTGCCTTTCTCTCAGACAGTTAATCCCCCTACTAGAGACCTAGCTGTGGAGGAGGAAAGTCTGCTCTTGAGGAGATTGATGAGGAATTACTGCATGTGAGTGTGCATACGTGTGCCACAGTTTTAGTGCTGCAGTATTGCACTTTGAAACAGAGCAAGATCTCGACTTTGTGAGAAATGAGGATGAATTTCAAAATATCTTGTGATGTGTTCAAGTTCCCATAGAAACATTCTGTGCAGTCAGCATTCCTTGGTCTTCTTTTGTCTTCAAATAGACTTTCAAAGCTTTGAGGAGGCACATTTTTCTGCTGCGGTATGAATCGTTGTCTGCAAAGATTGTTTTCTTTTGGTCCCAGTGGTTCATCTCCTTATCTTGGCTGTAGGTAGAGCCCCTGAGTTTATTTCCAAGCTACATTTAATAGAAGTCATGTAATAAATACTCTGGTATTATTAGATTATGTGTAACATTTACTGTGCCATGGTTGCTGGTATTGTTGCTTGTGTATGAGTGTCTGGGTGGGAGGAGTGATTGCTCTTGTCACTGCTAATACAATCTTTGATCCTAGCAGATTTTTTTTTTTCGCCAAATGTCAACAAACTTCATTGTGAAGTGAGACAAACCTTCCCCTACACCCTTGTCAGTAGTGCTTGTGAGTGTACGTGTGGTAATTGTTTGTCTAATCTAATTCGATCTCAGTGGTCAGGATCCACAGCCGTGTAGTTAGTACTATCACTTCACAGCAGGAGCAGGAACAGCAGTGGAAAAACAGATATACATATGCTGAAACTGCAATAACCAGTTACCATGGACACTGAAGCAGTGAAGCAGTGCTTCACACTGATATACAATGCTTCTGCTTGAACCTAGTGTAAAGTAGAAAGTTTAATCATCCAATATTAGTCTAATAATTAAACTAGTCATATTTTAACTCAGGCTGTGCACTTGAGCAAGAACCTTAGACCAAAAGAGTTTTGTGTCAGTTAACGTGTTTCGGACATTTTAGTATGGAGGTCTTTGAGGAGAGTCTCAAGTGGCCACTTAAGGAACTGCAGTTTTTACCACTTCTACATTGGCTCATTTTCTCAACCTTGGATGTTACCACATGGATTCTACTGAAGAACATTGACCTTTTCAAAGTTAATTCAACCAGTCTCTTTAATGTGCTTCAGTTGAAATACGGCAGAACATTTTATGTCAGAACTTTTTGTGTTTTTCTAACTCCTTAAACTTTCCAGGCTTGTGTTAGAATGATTTTGGTACCATCAGGTAGTGACTTTAAGCCTTTAAAACACACACACACACCAGCCTGTCAGCAGCTATCGATCTCCACTGTGATTGTGCCTCCTTCCATACCATGCCCATATTGTATGCCCATTAATGCCGTATGTGTGGACGTAGCTGGCACAAGCGCCCCATGAATGGAAAACAGCCTTAAATAAGAGAGGGACCGGAAAAGACCCCAAGAATAGGGCACGGGACGGGGGTCGTCATGGCAGCTTTGTCTACGGGACGGCTCCCTTTGTCGTAGTGATGGAGCAGGGGGACGGGAGGGCGGGCGTTGTTAATAGGAGTCACACTGAGGCTGTCAGCGGGACGCCGGGGAGCCGCACATGCGACCACATTGCTGTGACTGCACGTGCATGTCAATGATGATACGGAGACTATATGCATTAGGTCTATAGCATGCTTGAGCATGATTGAAGGCATGTGGTTAAATTTCTTTCATCCGTATGCACACACAGGAATGCCTAAATGTACAGATGTAAAATAGCAAAGACACATTACAATACAGCAGCTGCAGTCACGCAGTAATGCTCCACCCAATAAATGCTTAATGCAGCTCACTGTTACTACATAGGACAAGTATCTGTCAGGATTATGGGCATTTTAAGCAGTTCCACGGTAACCCTGTGTGCAGAATGAGGTAATATACATGAAACAAACACATACTGTAACAGTGCGGGTAGAAGAAAATGTTTCCATGGGACCCCAAAAAAGGGGGACGCCATGAGATTATAGGACTTTGTGTGCTAATAATAAGCTGAGAAATAATGCAACAAGATTATTGAAACAAAACACAAAAATACAGAAAAACTTAAAAAGTTTTAAAGCAATAAACTACAGTATTGTCACATCTAGGTCCGTCACTTTTTGAAGTCCCCTTGGATGGATGGATCTCTTTCTTGGGTATTCCCTTGTTTTGTGCACATGGCATTGTTAAATAAAACAAAAAAAATCAACATATGTGATTTTATGCAATAAAATGGGATCAACTGCAGAACAGCACATCAAAAAGGTATAGCTGAGTTGATCACACATAAAATATTTAATGTTGACCGAACAATATTTGCTATTTTTCATCTTTGTCTTTTTTATTGTATTTTATGTGTTATTTAGCAACTTTTTCCTTAGTTAGCATTTCTTGGTGCAAGCTGCTTTGAAGTGCCATTAAAAAAGTGCCTGTGTGGCTGATTTGAGAAAATTTGAGATCTTGACATATGTGACAGTAGGAAACAAAGCACACAGCAGGAGTTTAACTAGTCCCATGTTTGTTTGCCTAACACACACTGTATCTGCACATTTATGCATATGAATTGACCTTTGTGTGCAGTTTATAGTAAAGACAGTGACAGTAAGTCTATTCACCCTCTTTCCTCTGCCGCCTCCGATTCACATCCTCCTGGGATGATTATTAATCTAATAATTAAACATTTATTGCCAACAGCACCTGCTCTCTCTCTCTCCCGGGGACCCCATCACAGAGAGAGAGAGAGCGGGAGAGAGAGGGAGAGAGAGAGAGGGAGGGAGAGAGAGTGAGGGAGGGACACAGGAGGAGCCAGAGGGAGGGGTTGTAGAGAGGAGAGCAATCCGAAGGGGTCATCATCACATCGCTGGATTCTTTTACAGAGGCGAGAAGCTGTCTCTTTTTGTGTGTGTGTGTGTGGTGGCAGCGTGTGAAGTTATTTGATCCCAGAACAAAAGAAACAAGGAGGACGGAACAATCCGATGCTGGGAGGGAATCACAGCGAGGGGCCCCCCCCAACTCACTCTGACATCTATAACTAATTAATGTACAGAGCTTGATTTCTTTTCATCCACTTTTTACAGTCAAGCTTCCTTTCGGTTTTTTTCTGCAGAATGTGTGGAAATATCAAAAGGACATCTCTTTAACTCCTATTAACACTAAGCAAGGAGGCAGAGGAGATCCAGCTGTGGGGGGGGCAGACGCTCACTTTTCAAATACAGGTCGAGTAACAGTACAGTACAGTGAAGAGTTTGGGTCCCTGCGTGCGGCAAGATGCTGCGCTATCTGATCAAGACCCTGCTGCAGATGAACCTGTTCACCGACACCATCCGAAACCCTTCCAACGGCACAGATCTGTTCTTCAACGGCTCCCTGCCCTCCTTCAACAGCTCTCTGCTCGACTGGGGAAACTTCACCAACGGTGAGTGCACAGCTTCTTCTCCATTAATGCTCCCATTCAGCCTGTCACTGTGGCTTCTCCTGACTTTGAACACTTATCAGAGGGTGTCTTTTGTGATGGTGATGTGGAACTGAAGCATGGAAGGCGCAGAGAATTGATATCATGGCAGATCATCCAAATGTATGATTTGCTCCTCATAGTTGAAGCCCATTAATTAATGATGTTAGGACAGTCTTCATGCTTTGTGATTTCCCAGTTTTGGGGGCTGAACTGATCTTATAAATGGATCAAAATGAGGATGATCTCTCTGTGTCTTTATGTAGCATTAAGTTGTGTCCTTGACTTAACACTGAGCCAATACTTCTGAGGATCCGTGTCTGAATGAAAAGGCTCAGTGGACGTCTGCAGCAGGCTGGGATCACACGCCTGTCAGGGTGAAATGTGACACAGAGAGCGTATTGTTCAATAACACAGTCTATTTTGCAGAGGCATGAGCGAGCAGCCCTCTCACTCGCTTAAATGAAGCTGTCTGCTGTCAGACACCACAGGCCGGAGCTGTCACATCTCCTTAACTTTTGCCATCGGGCTCCTTTCTCAGTGAGGAAGCTCGGTGTTGCAGCTCCGTTCAGCTCCTTCTTGTTTTTATGGAAGTTTTTTTACTGTCGCCACAGGCTCATTAACATGGAGTAATGCGATGTCTCTGTGCTGTAATGGCAGAGCTGCATGTATGTGTAAGGAAGAAGTGTGTTTGTGCATCTTTATGTGGATCAACAGATCACCCTGATGTCTGCTGTAATGAGCGCCAAAGCTTTGTTTCCATGTCAGTGCATAAAGATAAAAGATGCACTTGGGCATGTGCACATGTTATTGCACACACACACACACACACACACACTTCTTTCCTTCCTTCCTTCCTTCCTTCCTTCCTTCCTTCCTTCCTTCATTCGTTCCATCCTTTCTTCCTTCCTTCTTTTTATCACATTTCCTTTGCTTTTTTATGTTCCCTTCTTCCTTGCCCCCTTCCTTCCTTCCTTCCTCTCTCCTTCTCCTTTTTTCTTTCTCTTTCTGTCATTCTTCCTTCCTTCCATTCACCCTCCCCCTGTTTGTCTTCCTTCCATCCTTTCCTTTTCTTCCCTCCCTTCTCTCATCCTTCCTTCCTTCCTTTCTCCTTTCACTGTTCATTCCTTCCATCCTTTCTTCCTTCTTTCATTCTCTCCTTCCTCTTTCCTTCTTCCCTCTGTCCTCCCTTCTTTCCTCTCCTTTCTGCCTTCTCCCTTCGAAACTCTCTCTCTTTATTTTCTTTCTGTTTCAAACACACCCTGCTGCTTCCCAGTGTGAGTCCATCCCCTGATGTAAAGAGTTGTGCCCTCTTTGTGTTGCCTTGTGTGGGTGTTTTCTGTCACAGAGGGAGGGTGATGTTTGTCTTTTGATGAGTGGACATTGAATTTAGTACACCTTCCCTCTCTTGTCCCTGTGTCCACCTTCAAGTTGCATCAATAATGTTGACTTTATAGCTCGTCTTTCATTGCCCTCACACTTCTATTTCTTTCTCTTTTCATCCTAATGGAGTGTAGATTGAGCGCGGGGTTCACTCCCTCAGATCTATAGAGAAAGTCAGCATGAGAGGTGAGGAGGAACAATGAATCTATTGAGGGGAATCTATCTGGGAGCACAGCAACATGCACTGATACCTGATAGGCAGACGTGCTCTGCGTGCACGTGGCTTCATATTCTTTGGGATAATTCCCCAGAAAGAGACTCCTCTCTCTGTAATCTTTAAGTGGCATCGATACATGCAGGCAGCCTCACTGAGTAATGGGCGGGTGGATGTAATAGTTACTAATCAGTGATCAATAAGATAAAGTATAAAAGCCTTTTCTATTGTAAACAATAGTGTAAAGGATATCGACCACATGGAGTGAATGAAACTGATATCTGAATTTCCACCTGCAACAGAAATCAATACTACTTTTTCTTAATAAAAAATAACTCTGCTCAGCTATTCAACTGACATTTAGACTGATGTCCCAAACATTAATGTTTTAAAAAAACCATAATAGAGATATATTTTGCTGATTCATCAATAGAAGGGAGGGGTGTGGGGGGGCTGGTCAAATCATGGGTATCCAGGCGAGAAGCTCAATAGCCAAGCAAGTGGGCGGACAGCTTGTGTGGGTCGACCTGGAGCTCAGAGGGAGGCTCAATGGGAAAATCAATGCAGCCCGATAACCAATTTGGGAAATAATGGACAATTCACTCAAACACAGCACTGTCGTGGACTGCTAGGGCTGGCAAATTTATCTATCAGTCCATCCCCTCTCTCTCACACACACTCTCTCGCTCTTCCTCTTATCACATCTTTTCTCTATTGGCAGTTTCTTTTGGGATTTCTACTCCCACAGTGGATGGGCTGGAGCTGACCATTACCTGATACCTGACAGTCAGTAATTAGGGTTGATTAATTGGGGTGCTATATCTTGATATGGAAATATTTTTTTTTATCTTCAAATTAAAAGAAATAGATAAAAGATGCACTGAATGACAAATTTACTAAATTTGAATAATTAAGTTTTAATTGGCACTTTAATTTGGAAGCTAACCCAGAAGTTAGCATCTCACATGTTTGTGTCGAATGCTGTGCTATGAAGTTACTATGTCATGCTAGCATAACTTTAGCTTCATCAGCAGTAAGCGAAGCATGCTTGATCTGTAAGTACCATACCAGACATCACCTGTAGTCTCCATTAGCCACCAGCTGCTAAACATTCATTTGTGGGGTAAATGCAAGCATATTTATATTTCATGAAATGAGAACTTTGTCATTGTTATTTGTCATTTTATAAACACAAACATTATTGCAGACATCTAATAAAAACATTATTAAAACAAGAACAACCTCATAAGAAAGAAACAGTGATTGCTAACATGCTAACACATTCCCAGCACACTGTAGTTGGATATTCTCTAAAAATAAACGCAAGGAACTATGATAAAGTAATTTCATCTTAAATATCTGCAGTCCTAATATAGTAGCCCAATTAGCATCTCTCTGCCTCCCTGCCCACACATCTGGTTCAATAGGTGTTAAGACAAGCGCTCTGTGGGGAGCAGGTGCCATGAAGAGTGCTCCGAGGAATATGTTTGTGAATCGATATGAAAAGGTGCAGAAACCAAATGCATTTCTTTTTGTACCAGAACATGTAAAAGCCCTTACTAAACTGGTTTCTGTGATAGAAGAAGAAGAAAAAACACATCGTGATGCTGTTCATGTGCACATACACATAGGCGTCTTTGCATTTGTGAAGCTCAGAATGGATGTCCGTCTATCTGTGTTGTAATTTATGGGCACTAAATGTGGCTATTTGTCCCTTCATGGAGGTCAAGTTGGCTCCTGCTGTTATTATGTGTGTGCATGTTTCTTCACCAATTACCTCTCAGTACCCCCCCCCCCCCCGCCCCACACACACACACACATACACACACACAAAAACACAACATCAACAACTGCTTTTATTTGTGTGGGAGCAGAGCTGTCTGCAGAATCTTCATCAGTGCAAATCAGCATTTCATACAATCAAGCTCGTCCTATTTGCACGCTCGGAGAATTCAAAAACAGCCTCTTTGGAAGTACTGAAGGAAGGCAGCCAGCATGGTGCCCTGCTAGAGCTCTGCGATGAGGGTTAAACTTCCTTTACCAGGAAACCCCGCCGTGGATGTTTGGTGCTAATGGTGCTGTCAGTCTGGCGCTGTGTGAATCCAGCCTGCAGAGGGCTCTGAGTCAGGGTGCGCTGCTTCCCACATCCTTGCTGCTGGGAGTGGCTGGATAGTAGATGTGCATTATTAATGGATTAGGGAGCATTTTGGAAGCGAAACATCTTTATTCATAACACGAGCCAAGCTCTGGGAACCACCGGTTGTCTCATCTCGGCTCCACTGTCAAAAGCCAACCATTAGCCCACCGCCGCCGTGGCCTCTCTCACACCTGATTGGCTGAAGACGCGTGTTAATTCAAAGTCACAGGAAATGCAGGCACAAATGCTGCTTCACCTCTAGACCCTGCACTTACTGTCAAAGCCGGTCCCAGCTCCAGCATGACGTCTGGATCATTAAATGTGACCTTTCTCTGCGAGCTCGTGCTGATGCTGGCGCTGTGGCTGCGGCTGGGACTTTGTAGTGGGCTAGAAAGAGAATGTCTGATGACCGGGGAGGTCTCAGTGAGCGGCTGCCTGGGTAAACTATAGTGGACTCCACACACTGATGGCACACTGCCAACACAAACACTGTTGTAGTTGGGGATGGTCAGGACACACACACACACCCTGTCACAGCAGAGCAGCCTTTGTTGCAGTCCTTTTACTATTCAGACAGAGTGTGGCAGTAAACACTTTCTGTGCACATGGACAATGGGTGCAGTGGATATGTGATGCCAACTGCGAACAACCTGCATCACAACACGCCTATGGTCAAAAGTACTCTATTGGTCAAGTACTGCTTCAATTTAACCCTAACCCACACACCTCCTGTCAGTGGTAGCCATTTAAAGATCTCAGAAACTAACTTCTGGAGAAAAACCAATATGGAGGACGGTGGACGCCGTCATCTGCTGGTTCTGATGTACTGTGACATATCTTATACATATTGTAAACCCACTTGTGTTGTTTTCTAT
The DNA here is from genome assembly GCF_900634625.1 of Parambassis ranga. Lineage (NCBI taxonomy): Eukaryota > Metazoa > Chordata > Actinopteri > Ambassidae > Parambassis > Parambassis ranga. The sequence goes on from NC_041034.1 coordinate 19,623,220, forward strand.
TCCATTTGGCTTTAGTTGTGCATTGTGTGTTTTTGCTTGTGAGCTGTAAAAAGAACACAACATCCAGTAAAATAATCATATTGAGACCAAAAACGTAAAGAGTACTTGAACTAATTATCAACAGCAACAAGTGTGGAATCAGCCTGGCTAGCCACACTGATAAGTGCTTTTCTTAAGGCTTTTCAGTCACAGTCCTTTGAGGCCACTTCACATAGTGAATTGTGTGGAAATACTCTTACTGTTAGACACAGATGTGGGTTCTATGGTTTCCAATCATGATCATATTATCTGGCATTTCATTCATGGGAAATGCTGGCTCACCACTTTGCTTCCAGGTTTCACTGATGTGTTGAACAGCTTTTGTCTCCATGCTGTTTTTAATTTTAATTTTTTACCGTTTACTTTTTTTTGCACCTTAATTTTTATCATTATATATTATTTATTATATAGTTTAGTTTTATATTTTATTATATTGTTTTATTAAAATCTTACAATCTGAAATTGCTTTATTTTGTCTTTTTTCTGTTGTCTTCTTTATTGTTGGCCTGTCAATCATCTGTGAAGCACTTTGAATCACAAGATTAATGATCAAGGGGTGCTATATGAAAAAGTTTGATTTATTGATTCATTGACTGATGCACACCTCTCTGCATCAGTTAGTATTTACTGCAGTAATTGTTATTTAAGTCTAGGTTTTGGCTGGTCCATGTAGAAGGAAGGGTTCAGGGTCGGTGGTACAGAGATACTGAGCAGTCATTCATCAGAGGGCAAACACAAAGGGCAAAAACAAACAAAGGTGGGTGATGCGAAATCTATTCCAAGCAGGATGACATCACTACCTTCATTTCCCTTCTGTCTTTATCCTTCCTCTATCTCACTCTGTCATTTTCCACTCCCACTATCTGCCTCACTTCAATTTTCTTTCCATTCACCTCGATTTATTTGCGTGGCTTTTTGCATAAACAGTATCACCGCAGTGTGTGAATACATGACCACAAGGTGCCAGTGAACGCTTTGTGACTTCATATGTACGACAGCATCTTGTTAGTGAAAACATGTCCACCTCCTCTTCTTCTCCATCCTGCTCCTTCACCTCCTCCCTCCATCTGTCCATGTGCTATTAAGGAACAGTCCCTTTTTTCCTGTAGAGGATGAGTAACATCAGTGCTCAGTGGTCCAGCTTGGCGCCCAATTACTGTCACATCATCTGCACGTATTTTCAGGCGCTATCAGCTTAAAGCCTCCTCTTCTTGGCCTGCTGCATCACTGATAAGCTTATCATCCTAAATTTCACAGGAAACTGTGCTAAAACCTCCATCTACCAGCTGGTGGTCAAAATGGGCTCATTCTATCCAAAGCCTTAGCTCATTGGAGGAAGGAAAAAAGTTTGGATCTACTGTTTTGGTTTAGCATTTTAATGGAAAAAAACACAATAAGATTCAACAGTTATCATAACTTTATTCTGCTTTTATTGAGACACGCTTTTTTTCTCCATCGTTTTGCCTGCATCTGAGATAATATGCAGAATTATGTACATAACCGAGCAGGAATGGAAATTAGGCAGCATCTGTGGCGAGAATGAATACTGAAGGGGAAGGAGGAGAAGCAGAGAAGGGCAGGAGATGCTGCTTTGCAAGCAGGAGAGGGTTCTGCATTATGCTAATAGCTGCTTGGACGGCTTTGTCTATCATGGTGAGGATTTCTCCAGGTGGCGAGCAACGGCAGATTGGAAGGTGATGAAGATATAAGACAGTGGTTAGATTTACTCAAGGTGTGATATGGGCTGCAGAGCTTAATGTCATGTATTTGGGGAAAAAAAGAAAAAGAGCATGGATCAGAGGAGATGATGGGAATTATGATTGTCAGTGTGGCTGGTGTTTGCGGGAGTGAGAGTAGCAATAAGCCACAGAAATGAAGCTGGGATAATGTAGTTTGGTCCTGTGGTGGACAAGATATAGTCAGCAGTTAATGGAATAAATGAAAAATAGGTCATTTTCACTTAATGTCTTAACCTGATAGGACAAAAACATCAAAAAGGTGACGGCACATTTGTGTCCAGCACACAACACAAGTTTCAGTTTCAAAGCAGGAAGTCCAGGCTTGACATTAAATTCATTGTTGAACCAAATGAAGAAGGGAGCAATGTTGCTCATCTTGTACACACAAAAACAAAATATGCAACCATGCATGAGAGGTGCAAACAGTTTACCTTTAAATGTTAATTTAATATGCGGCTGACCTTTAAAAGTTGTGCCCAGGAAGAGCCACCTCACCTTCAAAGTAAACGTAGTGCCAAGAAGACAGCTCAACTTTAGATTAAAGGTTGTTCTGAAACAGCTCATCTCTTCAGTATAAAACTGTTCAAAAGCAAGTAATTTGTCTTCAAAGTAAAAAAGGGAGCTCACCTTAGAAATAAAAGTTAAGGCCAGAAACAGTCTGCCTTCAAAATAAAAGTTAAGGCCAGAAACAGGCAGTCTGCCTTCAAAATAAAAGTTAAGGCCAGAAACAGGCAGCCTGCCTTTAAAATAAAAGTTGAGCTCAGAAACAGTCTGCATTCAAAACAAAAACTGTGACTAGAAACAGCCTGCACACCTTCAAAATAAAAGTTGTTTCCAAAAACAGCTAACTTGCCCTCAAAATAAAAGTTGTACCCAGAAACCAGAAGCTCAACTTTAAAGCCGGGAAACATTGTGATTGTGGAGATATTTATTATGACATATTGTGTATACAAAGTTTCCCTAACACGTCAGTTTGTTAAGTGTGTCATAATATGAAAAGTCAGTTCTGGTGAGAACATGTTCTTGCTGCTTGTAGTAGTGTACCTCCTGACAATCATACAACCACAGTAACGTGTTAATGTGCTTAAGACATTAATGTTTAAATCAATTAAAACTCACAATGCTTGCTCTCGCTCTGCAAACACACACTCAGATGCTGCCTCCATAAATTACCCACACTCTCCTTCCTTAACAACTCAGTGTATTAAAACGGTTGACTGCTCCTTTCATCTGGGGGCTTCGGGTACAAGGAGGAGGTCAATAAAAAATGAGGGGTTAAGTGTGCTGATGACTCGGAGGTCAGAAAGAGAGGTCGTAACCCTTAACCCATGTACAAACACCCCCACTAACACCCACTACATCTTCACTGATGACACAGTATTGTTCATCACATCTGCTCCGACACTATTGTTATTCCAATCAGCATGATTAGTAAGCAGGCGTTAGCACTGTACTCTGTATGGCATCAAATGTATGTATAGAATATGGATAGAAACATAGCCGAAACTACTTACTATAAAATATGCATCATATTTTAAATATTGCTTGCTTGAAGTCTGATGTTGCATCATGATTACGAGCTAATAGAAATATTTGTATTCATGGCATTTTTTTCTCTTCTAAGTAATTAGTTTGTGCCTATGTTAGACAAACAGACGCTCAAAGCAGCATGAGTGGAGGGAAGGTGTGAAAAGCATTTTTTAAATGTAAATTGATTCTAGCATTGTATTGGTGGTGGGGGTGTTAATGTAAGTCAAAAGAGTTTTGTCAAATATTTCCCCTGACACACACACACACACACACTCACACACACATGAATGACAATAAACATACCAATGTCAACAGAAAACACTTGCTAACAATATGCACACCGAAATCACAAAAGCCATCAGTGGAAGCATAACAAATCTCTCCCTCTCTGTGTTTTTCTGTCTCTAGACACACACACACACACAAACGCACAAAATAATACATATAGCTGTCTCCAAACTCCATTTCACATCACACTCCTGTTGCCAATTATCTTCTGAATCCATTGGTGGGAAGGAAACATGCGATGACAACCCTGCAGTGTCAACACAATTGGTCATGCATGCTTATGAATACTAAGATATAAAAAGCGGTGCGAGGAGCGCAGCTTGTGGCGGCTTTATGTCACAATCTGCAATTTGTCTTCCTTCTGTTAATGTTAATGCTCAAAAAAACGTTTATCAAACCTAGAATACAAACCTTCACTCACTGTGGTATCAGATATTTTACACCTGAAAGCAATTTAAAGTCAATTAATTCAACACATCTTTAAAAACACTAGAGTAAGACATTTAAACCACTTGGTTATGTTTTGGTGTTAAGGCTGTTCCACACTCACACAACAACTTTCTTCTTGCTCTACAACACATGGTTATGTTAACACAACATATACATGTGTTTCTCGACATGAGCCCTTCAAAAGTCCTCTCAATCATGGGGTCTGTGGTTCCAGTCCCCCTGACACCCCAGGCTGTTTTGTTATTTGCCCAAATTTCAATTTAAAAATGTCAAAGTTCATAACAACAAACATATTATACATACTGTTCCCATCGTACGGTTGCCAGTTATCTTGGTGCGGACAAGCTGCATTAAAACTAACTGAACAGTTACACTGTGGAATATTATTCTTCGGCACACTTCATAATTGCTTTGATTAATACGTTTTTTCCAATCTCTCTCTCTTTGTTCCTTTTTTCTTTCTTACATCTAATAATTGGAGCCCCTTGTCTTGGAAATGAGACCCTCGATTTCCTGTGGGACTACCCTGAATAAATTACTCCTAAACAAATTCAAACCAAAAAAATGGCTGCTCTTTTAATAGTTGCTGCTCTTGTTGAAGAATCCATAAATAGAGCTTGATAAATACAAAAAAAGATACTCGATAAGCAGGAGCAGTATCTGATCCATGGTATGATTAGTTCATTATTATTTCATGCATGAACTGATGTATCTGTCATGCCACATGCCAATACACATTCATTAGCTGGGACTGTAAATGTGTGTTGTGTGTGTCAAGGGGATGTTACCCAAGGGCTGTATCTGCAACAATCACTGGGCAATTACTGGGTAAACACTAATTAATCAATACAGTCAGTCTGTGGCCTGCTCTGACATCCCTTCACCCACACACACACACACACACACACACACACACACATGCACAAAGCAAACAAAATGGAATTAGACTGACGGAATATTCACTTCTCTTTGTCCGTCTCCTCCATCTGCCTCCAAAGTTGACTTTTAATTGCTGTCATATAAATGCAATTAGGTACTTAGAGTAATGTTTGCAGAATATTCTAATTTTGACATTTATGATAATGTTGCTTGTATGGGCCGAAGTCACACTCAGTCAGATGAATGTAAAAGTCTGACTTTAGGCTAATTAAAGTGAAAGGACTGAAGTAAATGTCATTTAGAATCATGTTCTTTTTTGGATATTACAGCATAATAAGTGACAACACTAGCAAAGAATTTTAAACCTACCTCAAAATCTCCTACCCTACCTTAAAGGTAGGGTGCGCACATAGCAGGACGAGAGTGACAACCAGCCAATACTCCGTGCAGGGTCCACCCAGAGGATTGGCTGATGTTTTTAGCATTTTATAGCTTCCACAGATGATTCATATTCTTCGTTTTAAAGCGAAACTGCCGAACTAATCGGTTGCTATCGGATTGTAAAGAGAAGTTACACTAATTTAACAAAAAGTGCATCAGAAGGAAATCTCCTACCCTACCTGTAAGACTGCTAAAAACGTATTTATGGAAAGAAACTAGACAAAGCAAATTTATTGACCAGCCCACATAAGCATAGATAAACACACTCACACCTGAGCAGTGACCACAGTCCTGTTCTGTGAGCCAAGCAGGGAGCAGATGGCAGATGTATTACTCATTCATTGCCCCCCCCATACAGTCAGGTGACTCAAACAGCCATGCAATCACAGGCTGCAATATTGAATTTGTTTTTACAGTCATTACCATGTATTACAAAGCTGTGACTAAAAATAAAACCCTTATTTAGAATCCTAAATAAATTGTATTTATCCCAAATGTATATTTATTAATGATTGATTTTTAATCCACATTTAATCATGTACAAAAAGGGAAACAAATTGTACTAGAAGTGAAATTGTACTGTGTAAATTAAACGTTAACATCACCTATCTCAGGATATACAACTAAAAGTGTGAATAGAAAATATATACCTAATTTAATAATAATTTACATAAATATTTTTTTTGCATTTCATATCTGAGAGAATGTATGACTTATTGTATTAATTGTTAACCCACACACTAAACTATGAAGTTATTTATCTGAAGTGACAGCAGTGAATTATTGAAGACGTTGCTGCTTGTGTTGTCCAACTCAGCGATGGATCTTTTCTGATTATTCTGTGCCAAACTACCACTGCCTTCCTGACCTACTTTTGAAGCGCCAATGGGATGAGTTGAATCAGTAAAAAGCCAGAGGTGATGAGAAAGCTCAAATAATAGCTCCAAATGTCAGACTGTTTTCTTTAATGATGGATAGCTAAGAGAAGTGAGCCTTTGAAAAATATGACAAAGGTGAGGAGGATGAAAGGAGAGAGGGACTGGATTTTCTACGCCGACGATGCCAGGTTATATATTTTACAGAGAGGGTCAGTAATCAAACAGAGACTCTGTGAAACAGATCATGTAAGTGCATTTGGAGGAGCAGCTGCTCTGTCGGGTAACATTGTGGATTGATGCCACGTAGCCAATTCTCTCAAGGAGCGGAAGCCATCATGACTCCAATTTCAAACAGCAAGATTACATTTCTCTGAGGCAAGAGGCGAGGATTTTAAAACAAAACACAGCAGCTCTCCAGCAGTCACTCTGTGGGTTTAAGAGGCTAAGATGTAGTGCAGCTTCAACAAAGACAGTCACGTTGGCAGATAGAATATTTCACTATACTCACATGTCAAAAGAGATGTTTTCATGCTTTTTCAACATGTTATTTTAGGATTTTTTGACTGACAATGTTACATATAATAGATATGAATAGAATATTCACAGATTTTACATGTTAAGTTCTACACACTACAACAGTTACACAGTCACACCACCCCTTTCTAAAACTATAGCATAGAAAAATGAATAAATCTCTTCTTTGGCTAAGCTCAAACTTTCATTTTGGAGGCTAGGACTTTATTAGTAATTCAAAATATTAGTGTTCCAAAGAAGATCGAAGACATATGACCACATGAGGGCTTACAACCACAACAGAAAAATGATTGGACATAGCAAAGTTGTAATGATCATGCACTGTAGTTGGTTGGATTTACTTCCTGCTTTCTTATTGCACAATTTTAGCAAATTAGCATCATATACACTTATGTGCAAGGTATTAATTATCACATAAATGTTCTTCAATCTTAACTTAGACAAAGACACCAGATAAGCTTGTCTTCACAGAGTCTCAATCTGTTCATAATTCTGTTTTATGCGAAGAGACAAGGACGCTGAGACATCCACAGAAGAACTGAACGTCTGAGCTGGACTTCAACCCTGACATAGAAAGCACTGAAAACTCTGGTTGTACACCACAAAGCTCAAGTGTCATCACAGAGGTGAACAGAGGCAGCATGACAGGGAAAAGTGCAGAGAGAGAGAGAGAGAGAGAGAGAGAGTGGCGGAGGGCCACAGGGCAACAAGGGACACTGACATTTTCAGGCACTTAAATATGTGTATTAAGATTGGCAGCTCAGCTTGCCGTTCACCAGGCTGATTACCATAAAGCTATTTATTAGGCTGATTTCCCAGGCTGAGAGCAACGGAGACCGGGGGGGAAAGGGGGGGTCGACGCCACGGTGTGGGAAGGCTGGCAGAAGGTTAAGGGCAAATTGCCATGGAAACAGCCTCAGAGGGCAGCGGGGAGATGATGGTGAATAGTGGACATCTATTTACAGGTGGAGGAGAGGTACAGAGTGTGGGGTTAGGGGTCACAGATGAGTGTCATCGTTTTCCTGTGGGGAGTTTTTCATAATAAAAAGCTGGCAGAGGGTGGCATCGATGAAAGTTAAATAAGCTGCGACTCTCACAGGTGGTTAGCAGGGCTGATTTCTGCACACATTTCATATGCAATTAGCCTCATTACAGAAGCTTAACATGTGCACGACTCTAATCTATGTACACCCCCTCACATGCACAGAGACTTCCTGCAGGTCTTCATTAGCACTAATCAGGCTCTTGCTGCTGCCCTCAGCGGGGACCGCTGACACCTCTTTCTCTGCTGTCTTGTCCGCGCTGCTCTCACATAATGCAGACCTACAACTGTGTGCGTGTGTGCAGATATTTCAGTCCCATAAATTGCCCTACAGTACCATGAAGTGTAAAAAGGCTGTGGGTGAGCGGTACAGTTTCTTCGTCCTCTAATTGCTGTGAGATAAATTCCCTGCAGGGACCGTGAATACATTCAACACATACAGTAGTTTCATTTTTATGTTAATACATCAGGTCAACTCATCAGGTCAGATGGACCTGTGGCTCCTCAATATGTGACCTTCTCCTATACATGCAGACCACAGCCTCATTAGAGGGATTTTACACACACACATCTATTCTCCATGCTCGGGTTTATAATCCCTACAACCCTATCATTGCATAGTAAATGTGCATATGCATGCTAATTGTCTTAGACAGCAGGGTCAAAATTGGATTAGAATAAGAAAGAGAGCCAGTTATACAGTCTGTGTGGGTTTTGAGTGTTACAGAGAAGTTGGCCATATGCACTGTGAAAGAAGACAGCAGGTGGTAAAAGGGCATACTGAGGAAGAATTCATATAAACATTTGAGCGTTTGAAGTCATTATACTTGTGTAGTTTAGTTACATCTCTCTCTCCCACTGGTCCTGTTAGGCTCATAAGTTATTTATACTGATCAGTGCCACAGGATCTCTCTGGTAAGTGAACCTGTGGGCCCCACTGCTCCGCTGTCAGAGTGTGTTAATGTGTGTGCACCTTACAAATGTTGACAGAATCTCACTGAAATGAGATGTGCCCCTTATTGCACCATGAAAATCATAATAAATGTGTCAGAATAATCTCAATACAGGGTCATTTTACTGGAAAAAATGCCTCTTGTATGATCCTCCCTGAATTTGTAGTCGGATGGTGCAAAGCATCGCTGTAAGATCTTACATTCGAACATCACAGGTGAGGAGAGCAGCTGCTCTGTGCCAGGCTGACCTCATCATCGTGAGGATATATATTCTGACGTCCCGACAGGGTGATATCATAGTTCGATCATCTGACCTTGCGCTGCAGCTGCGTTCACCTCCACACAAAGGAAACAAGTTAAAGAAACTGCAGGGTGTGAGTCAGTGTCACGGCGTCTCCTCTGATTAACATGACGCCCGGCCTTTGTGAGGAACAAAGAGACATACCTGTTCCAGGGTTTGGCTCAAAATGTAAATATTTAGGGCGTTCACTCCATTACTGGCATGAAAGTAAAGCATTCTGGGGCGGCATCAGTTATTTGCTAAAGTCTGCTGTTCTGCATACCAAACAGTGAGGCGGATTTAAATAAAAAATGATTAGATGAACCTCCACATCCCTGTTAGAATGTACAGGCTACAAGCCAGCGAAATACAAGGTAATGTGAGGCAGACAATGTGTTCGCTAATGAATTCCAAACTAACATGAAACAGAATTGGAGATTAGGAAAAACACAAAAGAGAGAAAAAACAAATGTTTTGATCCTGGTGAACTCAGAAAGCTTCATGTAACATTTGAAAAATATAATTTAACTTCACAATAACAGGCTTTTATTTTGTTAAATAGATTTGTGTTCATTTTAATTTATTAAAACAATAGATTGGAATTGCACAGTTGAAAATATATATAGTTGAATATATATATATAATGTTGTGCAGAATCAGGACCCAACTATGAGATACACAATGTTAGACTAAATGTGCACAGAACAAAACACAGAAAGGTAATGAGACACAGGTGGAAACAATAAGGACAGCACAGCCAATCAGAGAGGAGGGAAAACACAAGGTCAGGAAGTACCACGACTCAAGCAAGAGAACAACAAACAGAACTATAAAACAAACAGGAAGTGAAGCAGCAACAGGGTCTGTCCATACTTCTATCATTAACATGTGCCAACAAATCATATTTCAGATATTGCCACGATGTTCTGCTACAAACAGTAAAATGCAAATTTCTTAGTTTTTTTTTAACCCACAATCTGCATGTGTCTGAAGTGCTATTTTCTCACACTTTATTCACATATTTCAGTTATGGGAGCATTGACACGCTGCAATGCACCCGGACTTTATGCAAACTACATTCTGTACAGTCCATACGTGTGGAGGAGGGAGAAGGACAAAGAAAAAAACATCAATAGATTGATAATAATATTAATAAAAAGAAGAATGTGTGGGGTATATGGTTGCAGGGGTGCTTAGTGTGGGTGGTCAGGTGGAAAGGTAGGTAGGAAGTAGTACTGCTTAGTAATTCTTTTTCTATATTATTTTTTCTATTTGCTGAAGCCTGAATGTGAGTCCACAGTGTGCTTTATTGGAGTTGTGTTAATATCAGAAAACCGAAAAAAATTTTAAAAATGCAGTTGATAGAGAGGAGCAGGAGGAGCTCCTCCTCCAGAGGATTCGTGCTGCAGAATTTAATTTGTCAATTAGCAGCTACCTCCCTACCTGGTGATCCAGAGAGAGAGAGAGAGAGAGAGAGAGAAAGAGAGAGATTGTTAGGGTGGTGGCAGGGGACAGGCTCTGCCTCTTCATCCCTCTCCTTTCTCTCCCTCCTCTTTGGCCCACTGGAGCTTTGCATTTGAAAGAGTTCTTCAGTCAAAAAAAAAAGCTTGCACATGAAAGCAAATGTCAGCAGCCTGATCACAGAGGAGTGCTTTTTGGAGACAGCACTCTTGCTCTGAAGGGGGAATCATTTGTGTTTAATTTGGAGAACAAAACAGGAGAACAATATGCAGTTTGTAGTGAACACAATAAACGTTATTCTGCATTTTTATTCAAACTCTACAGAGAACAGGATAGTGCTACAGGAACACTGGAACAAGGGTGACCTCTAGTGGACACAGGAGCCTCCGACATGCTGCCTGACTCCAGGCTAAAACAAACACCTGCTAAGCTTTTGGTTTGTGAGCGTGTAAAACACTAAGTTTTACAAACAGTGTCTTATTTACAGTTTCCAAGTGTATACAGTGCATTAGAAGTTAAATCTGATGAGGCAAAAGAAAAATTAAGAGTCATATTTGTCACACAATCGCCACACTGTGCGCACATCTGTGGCTCCATCTAGTGGCCATATAAGTGAAGTTCAGTCTCATCAGAGGAGCCAAGCAAATGAAGCATGCTGCACACAGATGTTGTTCTTGTCTAAGTTTCCGATTGCTCAAACTGAAGCTAAGGAACCCTTTAAACTGACTGAGTTCGTATTCTGCAAGCAAACATCCTCACTGGGTCTGATGAGGATGTTTCTATCTCTAATAAGGAGGGAAAAGGGTTCTTTGAGAATTCCCATGGGAATTCCAGTCCAGACAACCTGCATCCCTGCAATGCCACTGTTTGACACCAGATGTCAGCAACACATCAGAGTGAGCAGCTACACAGATAAACAGGTCATGGCTGTGTGCATGTAGCACAGACGTATGAGATCAAGCTTCTATGTGCTTCTATGATCTTTAGATAAGATGCAACATAATCCTGGTTTCTATAGGGGGTAGGAGGCAGGTAGGATAGGATTTTTTGAAGATTTAAGATTTAAATCTTCTCTTGGCTTCATGATACACAAAACTAGTAATACAATCCACTTTACTTCCAGGAGAGAAGGTAAAATGTTGAAATAGGGTGGTAACATTTAAATTGAACACATATATTGTTGTTTACCAGAGTTTCTTCTATCCCTAGATAAAAAAATACATATTATTGGTGTGTATTAATTAATGCCTAGTTTGTAAGTGATTATAAAACAATAAAAATATATATATTTTTTTGTTTCCAAACCTTAAAATTAAGGCTTGCTGAATCTAAACGAAGCCTAACATAGCATTGGAATAATCTAAATCTAAATGTAATCTAATTGAAATAAATGTTTGTACAAGTTCTTCAGTGACTCTGAGTCATCAAATCATCAAGTGTACACACCTGTCTAATGGCCATAAATATGATTTATATGTTAGACTGAAGGTGAATTGGTCTCAGCCTTGGAATCATGAGAGTAGTTATGCATGCTTTTGACCACCAGGTGGCGACAGAGGTCTGTGCTGGGCTTGTTAGTAATAAAATCCAATACAGGCAATAATCACATTGCGTTGAGAATAACGTGCAGCTTCTTGCCTGAGATCACATGACTTTTTCATATCAGCTACTAATTTATAATCATTTGTTTCGGTAGCTTCTGCTGTCTCTCTCTCTCTCTCTGTGACAGGTGAGGGGGCGTCGCCAATCTCAAACAGCAACCCTCTGGACTCACCTTCATCCATCACTCTCCCTGGCACCCCGGCACGCCCCCTCTCCATCTCTCATGTATAGGGCGGGCCCTCTGTCCTTTTCCTTATGGAGCGCTGAGAGTATAAATGTATATGTATGAACGCTGGGTGCGTTTATGTTTTATGCAAAGTCTGAATTAGGTGAAGGACGAGACGTAAAGGCGTCCTTCTCAAGGCTAATTTCCATTTAGCCTTGAGTCTGATTGTGTTTTAGTCACTCTCTCTGACTTATGAGGCTGTTTATTCATTCAGACAGTGGATGCAATTAAAACGGCTCTTTAAAAAAATATGAGCAAACTCTGAAAAGAAAGCCTTGACATTTTAAGTTCAAGCTGTTAGTGGAAATAATGTTTCATATTTGCGCTCGGTATTCATCAAAAAAAATTCTCTTATGTGCCAGTGGAAGGTTTCATAAACACGCCATATGTTCACATGTCAATAGAGACTCCACTCAAAACTCAAAATGCACATTTTTCCCAAACAATGCTATAGAACCAGGACTTAATGAGCAGCTGTGTGTTTTAATTGATCCTCTCCACATGTGTAAATGTGTCCTGTCTCGGTGCAGATGTTTTTTCTGGCAGTCTGGAGGACCTCTGGGAGACCTGGGTGTATTTCTAGGCTTTTTCTTCAACCTCTCATATAATCAATTAACTCCACTCTGCTCTTCCCTTTTTTTCCTCTTTCATTCTCCTCCGCAGCCGTCCCACTTGCAGGTCTTTTACCTTTCTAAATATATCTTTGCCCTGAGCGATTTCACCTCCCCCACCACCCCACCATCTATTGATTCTCCACTGGCATTGATCTGAAATCCACTATCTGTGTGTGTGTGTGTGTGTGTGGGGGGGGGGGGGGGGGTATTAAAGTATATGTAGGAGTGTATGTGAGTTTCAGATTAAAGAAAGGGATTTTTTTGTGTGTGTGAATGTGCATGTGGTTTCGGGGCCATCTTGTTCCTGGAAAATGTAAACCCAGAGAGAGTCTTTAAGCTCTGGCTGCTGTGCTCTTATTTTCTTCTTTTAGTGTAGGACACTGCTTTGAATCAATGTGAGTATTTTCTATCCCAACCCACGACGGCCCTTTAGCTTAGAGCTACTGGAGCAAAAACAGCTTTTATTTCACAATATAATCCCATATCTCCCCCGGTGTTAATTATTCAGTTCTGCTTAAGCGTTTGTGAAGATATCACCAAAAGCAAGAACATTCCTGGCCGTCTGCAGTTCGCTAAAGCTCATGTAGGCAAGCCAGATGGCTGCTAGGAAAATGTCGTCGACAGATGAGACTAAAATAAAATGACTTCGTTTAAATCAGAACTTGGAGACAGGAAAACTCTTTACATTTCCACATAAAAACCTAATCCCATTGATGGAGCATCCCTTTTTTTACGCTTGTACTAAAAGCTCATGGGGGCTTATCCCAGATGCCAATGGGTGGAAGGCCTGATACACCCTGGACAGGTCGCCAGTCACACTCTCACCTACAGACAATTAGAGCCCCCAATTAACTGTTAACATGTGAGCCTTTAGAACGTAGGAAGAAGTCAGAGTAAAGCCGGGAAAACCCGTGAAGGCAGGGGGAGTGCAGGCGGCAGTGCTAAGCAGTGCACCGCTGTGCCACCAATGTGGGTCATGCAGCAAGACAAAATCTTCAGACACACACATCATTCTCTGGAATATTGTGGAAGAACTTGAGGATCATGAGAGGAAACCCACCAACATCTCCAACGTAACATCATGTCATGTCATGTAAATAACATGCAGCATTTAACGACATTTCACGTGCATGATGGATGTGCACAAGCGGGGTGGTATAAGGCTTCAGGGCACTGACACCATTCAATGTTTCACATTTGCTAGAGATTACCTTTTAACTCTTGGTTGGGATTCTACATTAAAAACTACTGTTAAGGGCAGACATTAAAAAACAAAAAATATCATGGTCTCCTGCTGAAACAATGGCGTGTCATTGCATATCAGTGGAAACTAAAATGGTGTGAAATGACACGTGAAACACTAAAAATGTGTCTTAACAACACAAAAATGGCGTAGAAATTAGCATGTTATTCACACACCTTTGGGTAATACCAGACTGACATGAAGCTGCTCTGCAGAGGAATGGACTAACACTACAGGCTGTTGACTACTGATCAGAAGATACCGACCTTTTAGTTGCTGTATGTATGTTTAGAAAGTATGTTTCTGTTTCATTTGTTGGATTGGGGACTGACTGAGGTCTCCCACCACATATAAACTATGTTTCCCCACCAAAACAGTTAGAACTGATGAAGCTGCTTGGAGGAGCAGCTCTACAAGTCCAGACGCCTTGCTTCAATCCTCTCTGAGAATCTTTATCAACAAATATTCAAGCACCACTGCAATATTTGTCATTTGAAGCACAAGCAGAATTTATACCAAAAACAACTCCACTGTGCGTGTCAGCTCAATGAAAGGGTTTCACTGCGACCTCTCCAGCCAGCTTCATTGTCCTGTGGTTGTTGCCTGTGTCTTTGTGTGTTTGCCAGCACTGATGGATTAAAGAAGACATGGGCAGGGGAATGGGAAGAATTTCCCCCCCTCACCGCTTCACTAGTTGAGGTTATCGAGACGAGATGCCAAAGGCTGAAATTCATTTTTCCTACTTTTTTTCCACAGCCCTCATCCCAGCCTTGTCTGAAAGGCAATCGATGCCCAGGCAATACAGCTCTGATATATGCTGCCTCCACTGGAGAGTGATTCATGTTAGCTGGACATGCATGTGTGCACTTATAGCAGATTTGCTCAAGTGAATATAGAGATTATTTACACTTATTTACACCGATCAGCACATCATTTCATGCAGCTATTTGATTGGGTTACAGTTCCATCAGAGCAGGAAGTAACTCCAGTAAATCCTGTATTGTTGGATATCTTTTTTATGGATGGTGTCTTTGTTAGCTGTGACAGCTGTTTATTTAGCCTGCCTCTGATGCTATAAGGATTGTATTTAAAATGTGAGGTAATCAATAAAGCATGCATAAATCACATCATGGCACAACATGACCTGAAATGACCTGAAAGTTAAAAATATAAGTATTCTCCTTTGACGTTTATGAGTACAATTCTTTCTTTTTCTTTCTTGGAATTTAAAAAAAAATCCATTGTGTGTAATTACAGTCTTTTGATTGATAAGTGTTTGTTGTAAGTCAGCCTGTTATGACTGCACGATGGCTGCCAGTTAAAGAAAGCAGCTCTGTCAGGAGTCAGAACCATTCAATGCACACAGCAGGGGCAGAGAAGTACAGAATGAAATGAAACACCTGAACATTGTGATTAAAGCATGGCCACTTATTGTTCCATGTTCAATGGAATCCTCCTAATTCACAGTCTCCAAAAATCTATACCTAATGCCATTAAACAATCTATTGTAAGATAATTTACATAGACTGTAATTTAGCAGAATGCAATTATCATGTGCAGCCATCATCAACCATCACATTGAGCTGAGCAGAGTCATCGCAGGCTCTATAATTTTACTATTGAATTGTCCTAATTGCAAATCTGATTATTAGTGTCTCTTCAGAGACAGGTTTCTATAATAGCCTGTTGTTGCTCTAATTCCATTAGTGGTTTTAAAATCATTCTAGCATATTGTAGTTTCCTCTGGGCTAATCAGATTATTCCGGACTGACAGTTGTTTTTACCTGATTAGGGTGGAGCAATGTAATCTGTGATTGGCACAGCATATTTACTTTTGTGAGGAAAAAAAATACATCTTAATCATCAGATTAGGGATCTGAGTTATAAGAGGTGTATGTGTGGAGGAAGTTTCAATATTCCTTGCAGTGTTTGTTTAGTGACTGTGGGGAATATCATTTGTAACCTCTAATTCATCAGGCAGTTTTTTAATGTGCTGTCAACAGTGGCATCAGCATCAGGATGAAACCTGTGCTGTGTTAGTATCAATATGTATAATGAGGATATGGGGACATCATCACCATCATTGGGTAGACAAACAAAATAATGTGTGTTGAGACCATGGTCTGGATCTTACAAATACAGAGGTCCAAATAGTGAACTGCTGTGAAATGGTAAATAAGCAAAAATGGCAATTGACTATACCCATTGTCATAAATATACTATATGTTGTCATGGTTATATAGAGCTGATAATTGTCATGGTAGGTCTATTTTACACTGAACAGCTAAGTATGATCTGTCATCTGAGGCTTTTTTTCAGTTACAATGTGTTACAGTGTGCAAATAAAGCTGCTAAGTAATTACTGAAATCTGGACCTTTGCTCTTTTTAGATCCACCCACGAGAGGTGGATCTAGCCTGATTGGCTCAAATGTGGCTCAGGTCTGAACGCAAATATGGCTCGCAAATCCGGCTAGCGACATGCTACTTCTGGTTAGAGATATGCTACTTCCGGT
The DNA here is from genome assembly GCF_900634625.1 of Parambassis ranga. NCBI lineage: Eukaryota > Metazoa > Chordata > Actinopteri > Ambassidae > Parambassis > Parambassis ranga. The sequence continues at coordinate 19,639,933 of NC_041034.1, forward strand.
TCTACCGCGGCTTGAACGGACTCTGTATATTATGAGGCGCCACCTAGAGGTTTGGAGGACAGCAAACACGCTGGATGAAGCCGGATTGAGTGCATACACAAGTGTAATCTAGCCAGATTTGAAAATAGGTCTGAACGCACCCAGCTTAAAGGCTGTCTGGGCTCAATCCTACTCTAGCTGGAATGACTTTCTCCAGTGTGAACGGGGCCTTAGTGACAGAAGCATTCACTTTTCGAACAAGCTGCTAAGTACAGCAGTTATTACAGGTGTTTTATATTTTCCCATGGAAACAATACCAGGGACCTTGGTACAGCCATGGTTGAGAGAACTTCAGGACTTAGGGTCCTCGACCAATCTGTATCAATAAATGTTTCTAGCATAAGACTTGTAAGGTCTTCCTTCTTTGAGCTTGACCTAACAATCCTTGGCTCTTCCTTTACATTAAAGGAAAGTATGAACCTCCGGCATGTATGACCTCTGTACAATACACAATGAATTAGACCCGGATGTTACCCTTAAAAAAAACAGGAGGTGATCCCTGCCAAACACGTTCCACTAGTGACAACACATGGTTTGGTGTACGTGAGAGTCTCAGTACAGTGTGGGAGGGATGTGGGAGTTTAGTTGGTCATAATAACCTGAATATAACCTTCCACATATACGTATTTGGCAACACTTCCTCAAAGAAGAATGACACATTTGGCTTTATGCTCCAGAAAAGGTCAAGTTGGCCCGGTGACCAAGGTGACACCTGATAAACGCTGCCAAAAGTCCATGTTAAGAGAGGGCCCTCCCTCTGTGGATGCAGAGGGAGGGCCCAGAGGATGCAGTGTGGAATTGAGTGCAGAGTGTAATTGTAATGTAAATGTAACAACAACAACTGTTGTTACAATTGTTGTTACAACCACAAGCAGGTGGCAGATTTGTACACACTGGTTGCTTCAAAAGCCTTGAAATATGGACACTCTCTTGGTGAGGATGCTGATTTCTGAAGAGTGTTGTTGAAGTTAAGTCACACTTTTATGGCTTTTCATTACTCCTGGTCTCCTTGGTGCAAACATTGATCAGCACAAACATATATTTGCTGTGCATTCTCAAATTCTGTACCGCTGCCTGCATCTGGTTACACATGTTCTCGTTCAGAACACAAATGAGGAGGCCATAAAAGGTGCAGTTGAAGTGTGTAAATATGTCACGCACGCTGTGTCCATGCCCTTTGTTGTTCCACATTTACAATACAGCCGCCCACTCTCTGCTGCTCTTGCTCTCCTGACATTATCACAGCTACCGCAGCCTGAATATTCAGAGGCTGATTCACACCTGTTTATCCAAGTCCGGCTGCCTGTCAGGTTTTAGCTGCAGCTTAAGTGTTTTGTAATTCATTCAGGAGCTGATATAAATATTAACAGCATGCAATAATGCTAACCTCATTCCTACACAGAGGCAGCTGTGTGAGTGTCTTTAGCTATTGTGTTTCAGACTGTGTAATGTGGACCACAGTGTTGTGTACGAACCATGTTTGACTTTACATCACTATCATGGCCAGTGTGTTGTGACTGCAGGAGCGGCCCCTCTGCTGGTTATTAGCACATAGTATGTCACTGTTTTTCAGTTAGTGCAGGACTTCCTGATCTGCTGTTAGATGCATCCATTTATTTATAGTTGATTGATAGTTATTATATTTTAATTGTGATTGATTGATTGATTGATTGATTGATTGATTGATTGATTGATTGATTGATTGATTGATTGATTGATTGATTGATTGATGTTGTTGTGATTGTGTTTTTGTTGCCACAAAACACCACATTTGATCAATAATCTGCCAGATATGACACATGCATGGTTACCTTAATGCTAATGGTCATATACTCATATTGCACTACATGATCCAGTCATGGGACCTATACAGCCGTGCAGAAGTCTGCAATTTCACCTGCTGCTAAGTCACATCATGGCACAACATGACCCGAAATGAACAAAAAGTTAAAACTGTTTAGTTTTTACTCATGGCTATAGTATCAAAAACTACTGGTTAAGATTAGGTAAGGTTAAGGGCTTAGGTAAAGATTAGGGACTGAAATAATGACCTGATGTTTTCCTGTTGATGATGTGCTGTCTGTGGCACTTGGTTTTTATTTGTTTTTTTACATTTTTCTTCAGTTGTTTTCAGTCTGTTGTGCTGTTTATTTTCCTCCTACTTTCCACATGACTTAAACCTCCAACCCTACATCCTCAATCTGAAAAGTTTACACAGCCAGGAGACTCACTGTGTGTGCACGTGTGTGCGCGTGTTTGGAGAAAAATGCTAATCCTAATGAACTGACCAGGTGTGAAGCGTAGGACGCAGGATACAGGAAGGATAGCAGCTGTATGTCCTGAGTTTAAGCTTCCTTCTCGCCATCTGTGCTCTTGTGTGTCCTTCTGCATCCTCAGATGCTGCTTCCTCCCCTCCAACGCCCAGCAGGAAATGGAAGCCGTCTGTTTCAGGCATTGTGTGTCCACACTGCTAATTTAACTCCTACAAAAGCAGTCAAAGGACAATTTTATCTATTAACCTGCAGCCTGACGAGACACTTCCTGTTTGTTAAGTCTGGATTCAGCTCTGAATAAATGACCTATTCCGACCACTACTGTTCCCTATTGGGAACTCACTGTGCCTTCCCCTCTTCATCATTTTATCAAAAAAATAGCAGGAAAAAAAGAGAATAAAACGAGCTCTATGAAAGGTATTAAATTCTGTAATAGATCGTCTTCCCACTGCAAAGGTGGTATGTAGGGGATGCACAAATAAATCAATACAACAAAGTGGGCTGTGCGGGGAAGAGAGACAGCAGGCTGAAATATTAACCAAGCACTGTAGGAACACAAGCCAAAGCCTATGAAATAGAGAATCCATTATGGACAAGCCGGGAGTTGTCTGTGGAATTGGATTCAGTAACAGGAGGGAGGAGGAGGCGTATCGCACTTTCACCGCTTTTATTGAGAACTCATTGCACGGCAAAATTGAGAAGCCATTGGAATCGATCAGCGAGCAGAACTTCAGGAAAAAAGGGCTGTGTTCGCGAAAGTTATTTTTCTGTGTTTCCCTCAGGCGTTGGGTGGATTTCCGCACATATCTGGCACCCATAATTTTTTTCCCTCACCTTTTTCTCTTCAGCAAATTAAATCCAGTGGATAGATTCCAGGAGCTAATTAGAGCTGACTCTGAGTGACAGGGCTACATGGACCTTGTTAAAAATGAATCTGTCAGTGTACAACACAATTTTCTATCTAATTATCATTAGTAAAATAAAACACAGTTTTCCACATAATGTATGCAAAACCACACATAATCTCATATAATCTTCTTCTTGCACACTACATAATGTGTATCTGCTGCACCACTCCCACACATACCCAGATATACTACCTCCATGCCCCATCTACTCCACTTCAGCTCTGCCTTTACAACCCCCCCACCCCAGCCACAGGTATACTGCTAACGCAGCTCTTCTGAGAGGCACCTGAGTGCAGGTCTAGGTCCAGTGAAGTCAGATTGGAGGGTGAAGGAAAAAAAGGACATGAAATGAGATGGGACGGCGGTGACCTCGTTCACAGGAGCTGATTGTAGGGTGGTGTTGTTGCTGAGGTCAGGGAGAACACTCATCCCCTAGATTTACACCCATGTGTTGCCTGCACTAAAGTGTAGAGTAGGATTTGTGACGGCACTCCTGAAATCCATTTTCTCTTTCTGTGTCTGCGAGTTGTGCACACAGACCATGGTATGATTTAATAGATCCATATCTGGCTACATACTACTGTTAGAATGTCAGTGCTGTATGTGCTGTTAACACCTATCACTCTTTCTTATGTCTGCCACAAAGCTAAACACTAATTTAACCATGCAAACCTTTATTTCTGCTGTAAATGTGTACATTTTAAAATGGAGGTCTATGAGGATTGACTCCTTTTTGGAGCCAGACCCCAGTGGCCCACTGAGGAACTGCAAGCATCACTTTTCATATATTTACGTGATTGTGACTTTTCCAAATAGTTAAATTAAAAAGAATTTTAATGACACTTTTGACACGTGTCAAATATTGTGAAATATTGATTAACTCTATTATTGTTTTGTGCAGACTATATCATAAAGTGGCTGATTTGTATAAAAATCCTACTGGCAGGGGGTTGTAATTAGATTTAAAACATATTTTTTTAATAAAATTGTATTTAATTGTATATTTATTTAACCCTGTCCACTAGATTACAATTAATGCTGTTGCTATGTTTGTTGTTAACAATGGCCCTATTTTTATATTTATGTACTAATGGCTATTATAAGGCTAACCTCATAGCAGTGTTAGCATTAGCAAGAAGGGAGAGAGAGTACAGTAAAAGAAGCATACTTCTTGTGTCGCCCTCCAGTGTGGGACTAGCTTCCTTTGTTGTGACTATAGGGATGGGACGATACAAGTTTTTCATATTCGATACCGTCGCCACAAAATTTAATACCTGCCGATATTTTTTTTTTTTTTTTTTTTTTTTTTTTTAGTGTTTTATACAAGTGTTATTGTTTTTTGAACATTTCGGGGGACCAGTTGCCTAGATTTAAACTCCTGGAAATGAGCATGACCTGGATGAAAGAGACATCCACAGACCATTTACATGATAGTTTAAGCCAATAAATCGGATCCTAAGATTTTGCACAGTATCGATCCAATACCGATGCTGAATATGGAATTGGTACATCCATAGTTGCGATTAACATTCATGCTGTGGTCCCTTTGCATTCTTGTTGCGGGTTTTGCATTTGTGTGGCCCTTCTCAGCCACCATAGATATGTCTCTGAAAAGAATCTTCAGACAAAAAGAGACAAAAATTTCTGTTGATTAATATTCTTCACATTTTAATTAAAAAAAAAACATGAATGTTGTGCAGTATTTAATATAAGGTTACTTATATGTAGCACACTCCAAGATGAAAGACTGTACCTGTGCTGATATTAGCTACTCATGTTATTGAATATAAAGCAGACAGATGCACTTCATTTACAGTTACATAAAAACTCAATAGCCATTCAAGCATTTATACAGGCAGCATGAACTGCTGCTTCTGTGTCGTGGACACACATCAAATGTGTGGCTGTAGCTCAGAATCCAATTTCTTTCAAACAGCCATTGTGGTTCTCGGTTTGGATCAGCTGCTGACTGCTCAGCCAGCTTTTATATTTGCTGTAGTGAACCAAGTTCAGCAGGAGATTACAAGGATAAAGGTCCCAGCGCTTGGTCCCAGCGGTGTCCAAGCGGATTCAGTGGGAGTGATAGTCAGGAAAATAGTTGTATTCACTCGTGTTTTCGCAAAGCCGTGGCTCCATATTTAACAAGAGGGAGGTATTAAAAGTGTGTGCCAACAATAGCACAGCTCTCCTCCACCGTTCACCTACAGTCTGCAGTGTGTGTGTGTGTGTGTGTGTCTTTCACCATGGCTTCTCTGCCATAGAAGGATTGTGTGGTCAGAATACAGAACCATCACTGCATTGCACTGTATTTTTAAAAATGAATTCTGGTGCAAAGCAACCTGAGAATGCAAAATAACTCATAAAGTTATCAGCTGAATCTGAAGCTCACCTCAGCTTTATGGATATTTAATAAGTTTTACCTCATTATTTGCCTTTACTGTATTCATTTTCAGCAGCAGCAGGTAATTACTGTGCACAACCTCAGCAGCAAACAGCACACAGGTGGTACTCTCTCTAGGCTTACTTTAATGCACTGATACTCGGCATTTGGACACGTTGAGTCTTAGTCCACTTCTAAATAAAGTCAGTTTGAACACAGCCAAGAAGAATGTGATGTCACAAAAATTCACATGATATGGTTGAATAGCTCTGATGATGGTGTACACCTTCCATATTTTGTTTCAATCGTGGCTAAATCTGTCTAAATTCTACAACAGAATAGATCTCAAAGGTGATTTTAGCCATAACATGCTAGCATTATGCTAATGGATGCTGATCGGTGCAGCTCAGATTACCATTGACTGTGAATGACTCTCTCAATGGCAGGTTGGAGTCCTCACATACAAATGTCTGTAGGGGCTCTGCTGCTGTTGTGGCTCTTGGTGTGTGACATAGTGCAGCATGTAAAACAAGTTTCACTCTGGGCTACAGCACTAAAGGAAGCTATTGACTCTGGACTATCTGGTAGTTCTCAATAAAGACGTCTCAATATACGCTAAATGTGCAAAAACATGGAGCGATGAGGCAGAAAAAGGCTATAAACACCATATGTACAAACCAAACAAGTGCATAAGCACTGTTTAATACAATCCATGTGCTGTCCAATCAAAAAAATCCCACTGTGATAGTTCGATTACACCACAAACAATATTATTTATTTATTTAGATTACCGTCTGGACCATGGGGTCCCATGGGCCTTCAGTTATGCTGTCTCTTTATCACAAAGGACATCCACAGCTCCTTTTATCAGCATTTTTATAGATATCATTATTTTTTCTCTAGTATCTTTTATTGCCCGTTTATGCCAGTTTGCATGCTATCAGTGTAGAAGGTGATTATTGGTGTCTCCATCTCAATGACATCATGAGGCCGGAGAGGGATGACAAACTATGATCAGGGACTTAGATGTAGTGTATAGTTAATTATATTCTTTGTGTCCTTTTGTGCAACTTTAAAATGAAAGGTTGTAGCTTTTAATGGCTTTTAAGAGTCTCGTATTCGACACACTATTTTGGAAGGTAAAAGTTGAGCAAACACATGTTCAAATCCCAAATCACACAGTAACAGATGATCCAAATTTGCATACCGCCCGCTTAAAGCCTTTTGAATTAATGCACTTGTGTTTTATTAGGAGCGACGCGGCACACGCTGCATCTGAATGACAATGCTCGGGCCATGTGTTGGTCCATCTGTCCGTACTCGGCAGCCATACAGCGCCGCGCTTTGACTTCTTTAAATACAATCATAGGGCTCATCTGACAATAAAGCAACATGGACCCAGTGCAAACAAGGGTCACCCTCCGCGGCCCAGCCACCCCTCCCCTCCTCCCTCTGAACTGCAGACATCTCTTTTCTTCATTGCTGTCTGGGTCTCAGTTATGGCTGGGCAGGGGTCACCTCACTTTCATTTCCATTCATGTCAGGGAATGAATTGTAATTCCATTGGGTCGCACTACAATGTCGATCCATCTTAACAAGTCAATTCAAGTCTGTGTTTTTCACAAACCAGGTGAAAAATTGCTCAATAAGATGACAACAGTTGTGTGCACAGCAAAGCAAACGGCTTTTTGTTTTTTGCTTTTTTTAAATTTCATGTAATTTTCCTCAACAGAACCAACAAAGAACATTTTCCTGTAGGTCTCAGTGCTGTAGGGCCGTGTTAACAGCATGTTTGTGTGATGGGAGGGGTTGTCTTTGTGATCTGCAGATATGCTGAGATTAGATAAGGAGCTAATAGACTGTGTTTCACTGTAGTTTAAACAGCACTGTGTGGGTCAAATGAGATATGCACTGTACTCTGATTGTGACTCTATTAGCTACAAAGCTATCAGATAATTGCATGGGCTACACATGTGACACAGCCACCATGTTTCTGGCTGAGGTCAAATGTTTGTGTATTTGACTGAAGACTGTATTAATACAGTCTGGATACAAAACTCTATTTGTGTTACACTATGCGATCAAAAGTAAATGGACATCATGTGAATATATGCAATGCTGCAGTCCAGATTGATTGATTGGCCATGATTGATCAATCAATGTATTGTGACATTTTATGGACAAACCATTGGAAAACGTCCAGTCAAACAGTACTAAATGTCCATTCACTGTTAGAGGCTACACAAAAAAAAGGAAGGTAGTTTTTACATTGTCGGCAAAAGTAAGTGGACAGCCAGATGTAACATGTAACCTATGGCAGTCTGTGGCGTTTTTAGCATTTTTATTTAGTTCATAACTTTATAATTCATGATAAAATAGAGTAGAGAGTAGTTTTCAGTTTCTGTTTTTATCTTTAGTTTACCATAACCTGTATCATCATACATGTCAGCGGTCAGTTTCACCTTTAAGTTGGAATAAAAAACAGAATGTATCTGATTAAACCTCTTAAAGTCAATCCACGGCCGTGTTGAAGGTGTTGTCATGTCACGCCTCTGACTTCACGTGTGTGGGACACATGGTGGAGATGTTCTTAGCAGCATTATAACAAATCTGTGAGAGTGTTAGCTCTCATGTCACATTCATATTTATAATTTTGTCCACAGATTTTCCTGCTTTATTGCATCTCCTGGGTGTGATGATGTACATCAAGCAGGACTTGAGGCTTCCTCCTCCCACTTCCTTCCACCTGTTTAAATCGACTGCACTACACCAGATATACTGTCCCACTGGCTCACACATAAGCATAAGCACAAGATGTTAGCGTCTTGTTCCTCCTTTGTTCCTGTCCTCACCTTCCTGTAGAAGGACTGATGGATCATCCGGGAGCTGATCACCACACTTTAGAGCAATCAATCAAAGTCTGTCTCCCTCCCATCACCGAGCGTGTTTTCTGTCAGTGTGGAAGTGAAACAAATGAATGTTGGATGCTATACGTGAGGACAAACAATCCCAGTGTACTGCATGGCAGTCAAATGGAAATTGGATCATTGCTCTGTGGGGTTTTATGTTCCACTGCTTCTAATAAAAAGTCTAGTGTTTCATGAGGGACGTGGTGCCATGGTGGATCCAGCCAGCTGAGCCAGGATCGATTCTGGTGTTCATACATCATAGCTGATTGGCAGAAGAAGGCCCTGCTTTAGGGTCACTCACAAAGCAAATATGCTGATGCTTCCTCAGGCTGTGTTTATAGTCAGGCTCGTAAATATTGGACAATAATACATGTTTTGCATTTGCCATCTGAACACATTTTTGATGGGTCATATATAATGCAGCAGACTAACACACAGTCACCATGTTGGACTAAAGATGTGCTCTACTTCTTCATTATCAGCTGTTCCTCCTCCTTCAGACATTCCTCTGCCATCAGAGGACACTCAGACCTCCTCCAGAGTGTCCTTAACAGGGTTCTTCTTCACCATGGTCTTCCAGGTCTTTTGCTGCTGCTGAGCTGTCAGTTTAAGGAACATTCTAAATGTCCCTTTTCTTAACCTCGTTCAAATGCATTTATGAACCTGATTGTACATAAATGAAGGACATTGTCTTGGATGTTCTGTACATACATACAGACAGCTTATTTCAAGGCTGTATTCCTAGGACTCTTTGTCATCAAACCAGGGATCCTACCAGAGAACATCCAAGGACACCTGTGTGTTGTGAAAGCACCCAAAGATGGACCAAAAGACCAAGATGTGTCCTATTCAGTGGTGTTTTGTAGACTGTTCTATCGTGTGTTCACCACCTCTAAGTAGTAGTTTGTCTGGTATGTCAAGGATGCCTCCAACCAAAGAAGTATCCTTGAATACTTAGAGAAAAAGCAATGTGAATCTGTTAGCAGGGGAAGTGGTGTGCTCATAATCTGCGATTCTTGGGGAATGAGACACAGGTGGAAGCTATGAGAAGGAAACAAGAGACAAACTGGGAAACTATGGGAAATTACTACCAACATGCAACAGAGAAGACCAGAAACACCAGAAAGGGACCATTTCATAACACAACAGGATTCGGTGATGAAAAGGTCATTATTAGTCCGTTTGATTTTATTCCCTTGATGGATTTTTCATGATGAATTTGTAAAACCCCACAGAATTAAAGGTATCATCTAGTGGCATAGCACTAGCAAGCCAAGAGATTCTAGGGTTAGCCGAGTAGTATCCTTTACAAACCACCTTTATCTTTAGCTCCTACAATCAAGTGTCATTTATCACTGAAAATGTCAAATAAAAAGCTTAAATGCAAGAAATGCTTTTAGTGATTAGACCCTGGGGATGACCTTTAGCAAATAGTCCTAAGAGACAGAACTCAGTCTTATCCCATTACGTGAAATGGTCACTTAGCTTTGAATTGATAGTCTCGTGCACTATAACACAAATTGTAAAATCTGCTGCAAGCTGGAGCTCCTTCTGCTTCCCGACGTGCTGCTTTCATGAAATAAGAGGACGATTTGTGCCGGTGTGCACGAAACAATATCACACTGTGTGACTATTGCATGTAATGGGATGAAACTGTACTGGATGGAAACTTGATAAAGAAGAGTGAGGTGAGAATGGAAAAGATGAAGACTTGTTATTATGTGATTGACACATAAAACGACAGAATTGTGAGCATATTAAGTGGCTTGAAAAATCCAGATGGAAAGATTAAATGTAGTGACTCTTTATTTATAAAGCACCATGTCATCACAGGAGAAGAAGACAACATTATATATCCTTTTTGAATCTGTCAGTACTAATAATTCTACCTGCAATGTATTTATCTGAATATGAATTCTTTTCTAACCAATCAGGCTCATAATAGAAATAATTAAAAGGGAGGATCGGCTTTGTGCTGCACAGTGAAACGGAGCACGGAGGGTCAGTGAAAGACGATGATTTTAAACATCACTCTGAACAAAAGTCATTGTCTTCATTTTAAGAGCGCCACCGTTCCACACATTCATCACATTTTTTTTTGTAACACTTTTGTGCGAATCAAGACAGTCAGAGGTGTTATCTTGACCGCCTGATAGTCCAGCTTGGAGGAGAGTGCTGGGGAATGGCTGTCTCCTGGCTGCTTATCAGAGGCACATTGAATTGAAATGTGCTGCAGCCGTAAATACAGACACGGGGGGGGGCTTTGATTGTGCCTTGTTTGAAGGAGCCTAAGGGGTTAATGTCTTTTGCACACCGTGGCCAAAGAAGAGGTGGGGAAAGGTCATTCTCTTTTGATGGCAGCAGCTCATCTGCCGGACCCCCCCCCCCCCCCTAGTGTTTAACACTGTCAGGTATTGACAACTGTGTTTATCAGATTTTTATATTATTTGAAGCTTTGAAACACCAGATTTTTTCGATTTAAAAAAAAAGAGAGAAAGAAGTGCATCATTCTTTACTTATACTGTGTCTGTGTGTGTCATTATTTCATGGACACAGAAAGCATTAAAATACTGTTCTTACTCCCAACATATTTCCAAAGTTAACTCCTCATCTATGCACATATTGAAAATGATAAACAGAAAATTTCCATTCAAATGAAACAGTTGAGAAGTGCAGTACGGACCCACTTGTTGGACCTGCAGCCGTCATGTAACGACTAATTTGTTATTCATGAAAAGCCACTTATATAAAGCCGCCCTCAGCCACCGCAGCGGTGCCTAAATTGGCCAATTACACTAATGGAAGTCCATCTCTTTGTTCAACGTGGCCGTATTGGTTGTGGCGGAGGTGATGTTGGGAATATGTGGGAGGTAAAAAAAAAAAAAAAACGGGAAAAAAAAGTAAAGAAAACAAACTGCACACAAAGACACACACATAGCAATTTTATTGATGCCTGTGTTGGAAGGAGGCCTCCATTATAGCTTCAGAAGGGTTCTAAGATTGGACTAAATTACTGTTGGTGCGTTTGAAGTGTTCTGGTAGCGGAGTGATGTCTGGGAGGGGGGAGGGGGGGTGGATGAAGTGCAAAATGTCACAGAAGCAGCTGGAGAGGGCTAATGAGGCTAGCAGGGGTTGGTATCTCCATCAGTGCATCTCTGACCTGACTCAGGGTAAAAGTTGGAGGAAATCATCTGGAATTAAAAACAGCAGCGGCCTCACGGCTCTCCCCGCAGAGGGTTTTTTTTTTTTAAAAAGAGCTAACTCTACTCACATGTTCCGCTGTCTGGAGCTCCCCTGTCCGGGCTTACAAAGAGTATTTTGTAGTTATTAACATGGTAATGACTGGAGAGCAGCTCCACAGGCAGCTGACCACTGGTTTTTTAGTCACAGTCAAGGGAAAGCAAATGAAAAGCAGCCTGCTGGGCCTGAAGTGAAGAACGATGTATGTTAGGCTCCGCTGCGAGGTCAGAGAGAGAGAGAGATTATGAAATTCCCTCTGAAAATACAATATTTGTTAAGGACAGTTTAGAACTTCAGTGCATGTTGGATCAGTGGCTCTCCCGGTCTGACATGTTGAGTCTCTTCATCACATACAAACACACCAGAACTCATCTTCCTTTTGGTTCATACTCTTTTAGTTTTATTTATGTATGAAGATGTTCTAATCTATAGTCATTATTTTGTGTTATGTACTTCACGTTTTGTTTAGTTTAACTCAGTAACAGTCATGCCTCACTTTCAACCAGGAGACTTGGGTTGGGTTCTCATTGGAGAGGAGTCTCTGTTTGCTTGAGGTTTGGCGATTAAATCAAGGTAAAAAAAAAAAAACATCATGGTGTGGGCCTCGGTTTCTGAGGTTACAGCTCCTGCCTGAAGGACTGACTTGACACAAGCCACAAAAAAGCTGGCTCAAAAACTGCAAATAAAGATGGATTATGTGGCCTCCACCCTTTCTACTAAAGTGAGGCCAAAACATCTTGCTAATGAGTGCTGCCATATTGGAAGAAAAATGTCTCTGTGCAGTAGAGGTCAAGAGGTGAAGCACAGTCATGTTAGTACTCCTCTTTTAATTCTGTGTTTTTGGTGCAACAACACAATAAAAATCAGGCGAATGTGACCTCAGACAACAACACTGTAACATTAGTTATTTAGCAAAAGTGAAGCCATAAAGAAAAAAACGTCAATTGCGTGAGCTGCAGCAGGTGCTGCTGATGATCAGTCCCTGATGAATTGATCATCAGCAGGTGTGCAGAGCTCTATAAAAACAGACGTTTTGACAGTTTGCTGCTCTGGAACGTTCAGGTGTGTGTTAACACAATGACCAGAGAGAAAGGCATAAACAAACTGTTGCTGTACATCAATCTGGAAGACTAATAAAACCATTTAAACTGTTTGGAGTTCAACGTTCTACAGAGAGAAAGATTATTCACAAGTGGAAACATTCAGACAGCTGTCAATCTTCACAGGCGTGGACATACATGTCAGAGCCTGCAGACCTCACTGAGCATGCTCAGTGTTAATGTGACAGCACAGTTAGAAGAAGACAGAACAAGTACAGTTAGTTTGAAGGGTTACCAGGAGAAAGACTCTTCTGTCTAAAAAGCACATGGAAGCAGGACTGAGGTTCACTAAACTGCATCTGAACAAAGAACAACACTTGAGGAACAACGTCCTATGGACACATGAGACCAAAGTGGAGCTGTTTGTCTTAATGCTCACAACCATGTCGGCTGAAAACCAAACACAGCATTATAGCAGAAACACCTCATACACACTGTCAGCACGGTGGTGGAGGACTGATGATGGGCTTCTTTTGCAGCCACAGAACCTGGACATCAGGCCCTCCTCTGTATACCAGAGTATTCTAGAGGCAAATTTGAGTCCATCTGTCCCACAGTTAAATCTTGGTTCAAATGGAGTCATGCAACAAGACAGGGATCCAAAGCAGAGCAGCAAATGGCAAAAAATTTATAGAATCAAGGTTAAGACATAATAAACAAATAAACAAATTCCTCACTCCAGTAAAACAATTAGAATCTTTATGATTTAATAGAATGAAACCTATCACTTGGCAGAGAAACCATTCTGGTTGATTTCTAGATGATCCAGCCATTTAACCTGCATTTCAATTACAGTGCACAGCATTTGTTGGCACTTAATTACCAATACGACCTCGACATGTGTCTGACATTTTGATTGTGATTGCTGTGTGAGTGCTACAACCTCAAAGAGCATGTAAGGTGCAACGTGTTAATCAGATGACAGCACAAGAGCGAGGAGGAAAAAACAACAGCAGTCCTTCTGCCACTAAATAACAGAATTATGATTCTAAAGTAGCTTCACAACACTTGTCATGATCCTTTATAATTGGCATACCAAAGGCGCCTCATGCAACAACTGTTCTCTTGATTAACATTCCCCGCTCGTATTGGTTTGATATCAGCCGCTGTGACGTCCAGGCCTCTGCTTTTATGGCCACTGCTGCACTGCAGAAGAAATCCAATTAAAGCAATGGAATCAAATTAAGCTAGCTGCATCTGGATATGCTTAATTTTTAACTGGTTTGCTGCTAAATCTAATTCTTTCCCAAAGGTCATTTTTTTGACATGCCTGTAACATGTTTCTGTGCATTTCTCCAGTCGTCCCCCCGAGGACATCTTTGTTGGAAGTCATTTGGCAGAGGTGTGGGTTTTCATTGGCTGAATTTCCGTTAAATACAATTACAACCTGTTTTTGGTAATTGAATGACACAAGCGGCAGCTCAGCGTACATCAAAGTGTGGCCTCACATATGGCAGCTTTGTGCGCTGCATCTGCTTACATGCAGGAGGCCTACTTTATTATAGATATAAATTTCCACATGATCGTTTTGCTTTTCATTTTCCACATGTCTATTTTGGTCCATTATTATTATTATTATTATTATTATTATTTTGTGAATTTCTAATCTTTTTTTTTAAATGGTATGATTATTACCATCATGATTACAACAACATTAAACAATAATAATTACAAAATAATTATAAATTTAAAAAACCATAAATAAATCAAAATAATAAACTAATTAAATACAGTTGATGATACTAATAATAATAATCATCATCATAATCACCATCATCATCAGCTTTGTGGTATAGTTATGGACACTCACTATACAAAAAATAAAAAAATAAAATTCAAGCTTCCAAAAAAACACATATGTATGGAGGCAGCTTGTTCTGCCTGCTGCAGGCCTCAGTCCATCCCCCTTCAGTACAGACAGAAGAGGCCCTGTAAGAATGAAATATTAATGCCTTCTCTGGTGGCTGGCCTCACAAGGTCATCTCCTCGCTTTTCATTGTTGGAAAACAGCCTGACGGCCGAGGCAATTGAAACTGAAGAGATTTCCACCTTGTCTTCACACAAATTAAAGCAAAGAAGCCATGACTCTTTGTTGCATGACCTCGGAGGGGAAGGGGCGGACAGAGAGAGAGAGAGAGAAGGAGGGAGAGACATCCTTGCGAGCAAAGAGGAGAGCGTTCATTTATTTGCTTCTATGGCTGTCATACACTGTGTGTTGTGTTATGAGATGTGCAAGTCTTTTTTTGTGCGTTTGTGATAGGAAGGCGTTTGGGTTGCTTTATGTGAGTTGTCTCCCGTAACGCTGAAGGACAGACACAATCAATAGAAGCAATCAATGTTGCATGAAGGCTGGAGGGAAGACAGTTCTGAGGTGCCCCTATTTTTGTTTACTACGCATGCACAGACACACACATACATGTACAGTACATCCACTGAGGTTCAAAGCAGCACTCTGCACAACATCCTTCATGCACATCCACAGATTTTCAGACTATTTGCATTTGTATCCAACAACAACCTTTTCCTTTCATTTCTCTCTCACAATGCCTTTCATCCGCCCTACCTGTGTGCGCGCTGACAGATAACCCAAAACCAACAGCTGATTACAACAGAGGGAACATGGCCAACTGTTCTGCCGGCTGCTGCGCTCACAGCTTTGTGCTGCCTGCTGTGTGGAGCAGAGGCTGATGATAGTGTCCACTAAGACGGTATACACTGAGCTGGTATGGCAATAATAGTTGTTAGTCTCACAAAGTGATGCCAACCTATGGTGTAAAACAGAAAACGAAATGAAAAATAAAAGAAAAGCAAAACTGCTAGTTAAGATCAGTCATTATAAACCTGGCTCGTGTTACATTTCCCTGGTAAGGACAGGCTAAAGTAAACACAGCATAGGCTAGTGCTGCATTATTCTGCTTTTGTTTGATTTGATTCATCTACCAGGTGGGTTGGATGATTGCTATATGATTGACGACAGGAAATATCCAAATGCAACGAGTGGTGGACTTAAAGACACAATAAGTACAGTTCAGATCGGATTTATTATGATGAAGATGAGTTCCAGAGCAGGTGGCAGTGGTGGTGGAAGGTTGGCTGAGGTGCAACAGGCTGCAAAGAATATAAAAAGGCTGACCCGGTCAGAATGGTCAGAAGATGAGTGCAGTGTTTGGTTTGGGGCAAAGGAATCTGTGATTGTATTTACTTCTCCCATTGGAATCAACAGATCCAACACTACACTCCTCCAAAAGGGGCGGGGCAGCAACAAGCCTGTGTGATACAGGATACAGACACAGGAAGTAACTGACTAATATTTATTAGCATATATTAGCATAGCTATACAGAAATGTAATTCATTTGTTTTTATTGCACTTTATTTTATATACGTAATCATGTGACTCCCACGAATACAAGGGCATTTCCAATGATGACTAATTGTGCAAATAATAGAAAAGTCCTGGAGAAGCTCTTAAATCACACGTATAGAGTGAAAAAGGCTACAATTTTACAACTTGTGCATTTACAAAGAGCATAATAGTAACAGTAACATCCCGGTGGATGGGATCAACTAACGAGTGTCTTGCTACAATTCAGTGAGAAACTCAAGGCCTAACTAATTATGGGTGACAAGTGAGAAGTTATGTAAGAGTCTTTGAGGAGGCAGAGCAGCGGGTTTGAAAGGTGTTGGAGGAGGCGGTACACATTGTTTCTACCCTGTAAGTTTCATGTTGGCTAATTGGATTGTCAGAGCTGCTGTTTGTAGGATTGAACTATGCAAACTATAGAGCTGGATCCCTGCAGAAGCATTACTCCATCCTCATCCAGATTAGCATTTTAGTTGGCCAGCTCACATAGAGAGGGATATTATACACAGCCTCAGTGTTTGCTTGGGGGGGACAGTCTCATTAGTATTTTGGCAAAAATCTACCTACAACTTTTCATAGTGAGTTTGTTAAAAAAATGGCTGCACACCTGGATCCGGATCCAAATACTAATCACATTCTTTCTAATTGCTTGTGGCCTAATTTTCCACCTAATTTACCTGAAATCTGTTGGCAAATTTTAAGATATCATGCTGATCTGAAAATGGACAAATGGAAAGAAAACACAATCATCCTGGCAGGGGTGGCTGAATAAGGAATGGAGGATTTTGGGCCTGGCAATCAAGACAGAGTGATGGCGTTCCTGCACATATAAACAACAAGTCGGTTACCAGTGAATGCCATGGCAACATTAGGATAAGGTAACATAAGGGCAGTGCAAAGACCGACCAGAAAGGGAGCAGTGTTGGGAAGGGTTACTGTTAAAATGTATTCTGGTACAGTTACTAGTTACCTGTTAGAAAATGCATAAGATAAGATAAGATAAGATAAGATAAGATAAGATAAGATAAGATAAGATAAGATAAGATAAGATAAGATAAGATAAGATAAGATAAGATAAGATAAGATAAGATGTGGTAAAACATCTGCAGCATGGTCTGGCAGAAGTTAAAGGACCTGAGTCTCCTTAGGAGATACAGGCGACTCTGTCCCTTCTTATATATTGCATCTGTGTTTGTGGCAATATATAGTAATATATGTAATGTAACTTTTTTACTTTCGATTACTTTCGGATTACTTTTGGATTACTTCAACACTTTACTTTTACTTGTATGTACTTGTAAATTGAGGCTTCCTCATTTAACCCTGTATTCAACTGCAAAACTACCTGATATTACTTTAGCAGCTAATAGCTAACTAGTTGAAGCTGAACAGGAATCACGCCACACCTTCTTCATTCTCATCCTCAGACTCTGAGTCAGTAGTCCGGCAGTACTGTCCTCTCTATCGCCTGCACAATTCAGCTTTCTGTCCAGTTTGTTGACATGCCCCAAAAACTTTAACGTTGATCAAAGATTTTGTATTGACGGTAAGAGCTCTCACTCCGATGACTTTTCACCGTCATACACATGTATATAACCACAGAATGAGACAAGCGATCAGGAGAAAGTCAGACATCTGCTGTAAACAGGATCTCTGTTGCAACAAAGACAATAATTTTTATGTGACTTGTTTCATCCAGCAGAGTGAATAAACATGTGAAAGTACCATCGTGGAATCCACTGAACAATGTAACTGTATTCTAATTACAATCTCTTTAGACTGTAACTGTAATGTATACAGTTACTCATATTTTGTATACTAATTACTTAATGCCGGTGCATGTAATGAGTTAATGCCCAACCCTGAAAGGGAACCATAGGTGCAGATGGTGGCGTTAAATAGAATAGGTTGGTGTTGGTACTAGGACTTCTACCTCTTAAAGCTGTTTTTATCATTCCACCTACATGTTGTTGGGGTTTTGTTAGGTTTCCCATAATCCTTCACTCTATTGGTACCATACAGTAAATCAGCCTTGAGCAGAACTCTAACTCAACATGAAGGTAAAGTGACCACCAAGGAGGAACCTTCTATGAGCAGTTTTAAAGCTCACTGAGAGCCCATTTAACTTCCACAATATGGGCAAAGAGTTTAGGCTGAGGTGCTGGCCATGGTCTAGGACAGGTCCTTCTGTCCATCAAAGCACTAATTTACCAAAATATTATTTTGTACGGGCTGTAAACATGTTTATTACTGCTGTAAGGTTGGATATTTTAACATGGATGTGGGGAGTGGCTCGTCTATGGGGAATGATGTTATTCGATCTTTACTATAGATTTAGATGGCTTTCAAAAGTGTGCATGTACACTGGAGCTGCAAACAATAACAAATCCACCCAACATGGAAATTGGGTCTTAGCAGCAGGGGTTAGTGTGAGGAGACTATAGATGAGAAAACATCCTGCAAAGGTTGGGAATAAAAGGAGCAAGTTGGACCACTGCGTTAGACCAAAAGAGAGTCTGCGTTTCATTTGGCACATGAAGAAACATTTTGATATAATAATCAATGATGTTTCTCAGAATGAGGCTGCAACGTGTTTTGCACGCACGAACCGAAGTTCAAAGCTCTGACCAAGCTTTTTTGGTCTGTGGCCCTCTGTGCCGCCGAGCTCCTCCACCCATTCAAAACAAATGAAAGCCCGCTTTGACTCCTACGTAATTAACACATTTTTACCGCACTAGCCTTCAGCATTCCAAAACCATTTCAGGCAGCGTGCCCATGCAATTGTAGCCCGATGTAAGGGTGTCAGGAAGACCTTTGTGTGAGGCAGCTCTCTGATGTTACTGCAGAGCTTCATGAAAATGGGTTTGATGAGACATCCACGTTATCCTGTCTCAGCCCTCCTACTGTCCATGACATCTTTTCTTTCTTATTTTATTACTTGGACATTTTTTGTTAGATCATGCTAATTATGTGATTATTTCTCCTTGGTACATTGTAAACAATTAGCGGAATTTATGTTGTGACAGAGGATAAAATTAGAAGCACAATCCCTCACCGCTGCAAACAACAGCAGGAGCCAAGTCTGCTGTGAGCTGACCGAGGTGTCGCCTGGTGGGATCAAAAGACATTTGAATTCCCTTGTGAGGCTGGGATTTATGTGTATAGACAAAGGACACAGAAGAAGAAACTTGATTAGTAAGAATCCGGTCTGGGGATTTGTGAGTTTTAGGCTGCAAGGACTTTGAGGGGAGAGAAGCTGCAACAGCTTGAAGGAAATTGTAGCACGAATCTGCTGAACAGGCACAAAGAACAAATAAAATAATACATTTTTAGTTCCTATGTGATCAAAACAGCCCTAACCATAGATTTATGGTCAGTGTGGCGGCTCCTGGCTTCATATCAGTAAAACATTACTGAAGCTTTGATAATGAAGCTACTACTGTGTGACATTCTTTATGTGTAGACGTGACACCTTCATTAAGGATTGAACACAGAGGGGCCATCTGGTCATCATACCTTCTCCTATATGGAATTGCATGTAGCAGCACATTAGTTATGGTATGCTTTCTTTGTCAAGGCAAGAAAAAAGGTGGAAAACATGTGTGATAGCATTTGCAGCTAAAAACAAGACAGAGAGGTGGGGCTTTGTTGTTATATCGTTGCAGCACTTAGACACCCCACTCCTCTTTCTTCGGTCCACTTGGTTGATCCCGATGATTGTTCACACCAGGCCTTCATCAGGGGCTCATCAGCACTCATAGGCAACATGACCAGGATACACTTTAGAGAGAGAGGGAAGAGTATAACTAGATATATACAAAGGAAAATAAAGCATCAATAATCACATATAATAAACATTAACCATGGGATGTGATCCACACAGTCTTCTTATGGTCAAATGAGAATCCATGCTGTTTAGAATTGGGATTTATCACCATGGTAACCAAGAAAACTGTAGAGAAGATTGTTGCCTATAGTAGATGGTCTGTATTGGGGGAGAAAAAGCACTAAAATATTTCCCATATCTACACAAACCATTAGCTGTTTTTACATCTACATCATGAACCGGGAGGCTTTTTATTTTTGATGATAAGACAGGAATCAGAGAGGGGAGTGGGGGGCAGATAGTTTACTGTACAGGGGGTGCTTCAAAACAAGTGGTTTTATGATGTGTTATGCATCTGTTATCCCTAATGCATGTACTTAGTGCTAAATTAGCCTTGTTTTTGGTTTGAAGCTCAGGTGTGTGTATCTTCTTTCCCCTCTTTGGCAAATTAAATTTGCCTTCAAGCAAAACAGTGCCTGAGAGAAATGTGTGTGTGTGTGCGTGGGGGGGCATTGATTATGCTAATGTTCCTCATTCTTCATGTAAGCACGTTAAAATGAGGATTTCTACAACATTTTGGAGCAGTGAGGAGAACCAGTCTAGAAATCTGGCTCATTGCATATACAAAAACATACTTACACTATAGGCACATTTGAATGGTGAAATACAGCAGACTCGGCAGATTTAATGAGTGATGCAACAGGATGAGTCATTAAAATGAGTTTTGTCACCAAAACATAAAGAAACATACTCATAGAGAGGTTTTAGCAGACAGTACCGTCATGCTAACCACAGATCAAACCTGCAGCTACTTACTAATGGAAGTACCAAACAAAACCAGGGGGTTGTGCAAAAGATAATTGCATCTTTTAATTGAATCCCCGGAGTACTCCAGTGCTTGGAGGGCGATTGGAAGTAAAATCAGCCTTTGTTCCCTCCCCGTTCCTAAAACTGGAGCTGTGGTATGTGATCACAGAAAAACAGCCCTGTGTTGTTCATTCAGATATATAACCCCCCCATGTAGTTTTCCTTCCCTGTCACTCTCTCCTCATCTCCCTCCTCCCGTGCCTCCACGTGTGTGCATCCCTTTGTTGTTTACTCGTCTTGTTTCTGTCATGTCCCCGATCCATGGTGGAGCAACAAGTCAAAGCGTCTCATCTCATTCTCTTCTGGCTTTGTTTTCCTTCCTTCCCCCCTGCATTTCCTCCTTCCTCCCCCATCCCCTCTCACCTCGCTACACTCCTTCTCCTTAATTCGGGCCTAATTAGGGAGATTCCTCTCTGATCAATAGAACCTCCTCAAGGGAACAACATGTGTGTGTACATACATGCAGAGTGGGGCTGTCAGAGGTTTCTGATATTGTATGCGCGCACACTTTTTGTCCTGCTTTGGACACAGTTCTATTTCCATGATCACAACAGAACATATAAAATCAGTGAGCTGCTGCAGCCTCTGTAGTGGCTGTGTGACTACAGCAAATCATGATTAAGAGTTATTAAACTCTATGGAGAGCACTACATGATAATGATGCAGCCATAAAGGTAAAATGTGATGACTCACATTTAGTAGAAGTGAATATTATGCTGGCTCATATTTTCTTTTTATAGGAAGGAGCCTAAAACAAAGCCGCTCTATCCATAATTAACAATACATTTTTGCTAATTTCCCTTCTCAGAGCTGACGCGGGACACTTTGCGCCTCAAGGTCACACCAGTATATTAAAATTTAATACACAGATTTTGAAGTGAGCAGCGTGGGGAGGAAAATCATAAAAAAGCGGAGGCTGTATCTAATGAGCGAGCGATGTTTACGTGCCACTGATGTGGCCGAGGGCCGCGGAGGGCCATCTGGGACTGCGAATTTGACAATTACACCCCCGTGCTGCGACCACAGGCACTGTCAAAGAATGTGTCTGTGTGTGTGCATGCATTATGTTGGGGGGGGGGACTCTTGTCATCTATATCCACAGAAATCCCTCATAATCTTGCCTGAAAACAACAGCCAATTAAAGTAAACTGCAATCTGTATGCATATCAACATCGGCCAATTTATCCTAGGAGCCTTCTGAAGAATACAATAGGCTGTGTGTGTGTGTGTGTGTGTGTGGCTGTGAAGCATTGCACTCCAGTGGGAAGATAGTGAAACAAAGCTACAAAAAAAACTAGCCACTGTACACAGACTCCAGAGATCCTCAGTCCCAAACGGCTCATTACCTATTCTGAGAGAAGAATAAATTTAGCCCCAGCACAATTAGCAAGTAAGGGAGGGTACATGTTTGCTTATTGAACATGAAATCTTACAGTCAGACTGGTATATATTGCACGTTGCTGTCAGTCATTCAACTAAACTTTTTGTGCAGGTTAATGCAGTTCAGAGCTTCACAGGTGACTGAGAAAGCAACAGAAAGACAGATGCAGTGTGGACAGCAAGAAGGAAAAATTAAGATATTCAGACAAAAAAACCTTTACAAATATTCATACATACATACAAATATAAATAAATAAAGAGAATAACATTAAATAAAAATAGGCAACAGTCAAGATAAAATGATGCATACAAGTAGAGACATAAAAAGAGCTTTAATAAATAAAAGATATGATATATTAAGAAAATAGAACAAGTAAATGCCAAAAAGTTTCAATGAAATTTAGTATAAAATGGAATAGAAATCATGAAGCTTTCTTATGCAAAAGATATTTGAATTTTATTTGAATATTTTCCCATTTCCAGCAGCTCTGATGTCCTCGGGCAGACTGTCAGAAACCATAGCAGCTGATGAAATTTGTGTATTCTGTTACATAAAAAATAACATTTGCATGCTAATTTG
The DNA here is from genome assembly GCF_900634625.1 of Parambassis ranga. Lineage (NCBI taxonomy): Eukaryota > Metazoa > Chordata > Actinopteri > Ambassidae > Parambassis > Parambassis ranga. The sequence goes on from NC_041034.1 coordinate 19,662,797, forward strand.
CTAGCCTTGTAGTTTACTTTGCATAAGCTAATTGTATCACTGGATGGACTGTGAGTCATCCAACAATTAACTAATATGATGCTGCAGGAGCTGTGTAAGGCCTCCAGGCTTAAACATGGCCTGATGCCGCTGCTCGGGGGTGTACGGGCAGGCTTAAATAACATCTAAGCTAAAAACAAAGTTTCTTCTCATCAGTAGTGGAGTAGTGGATTGACTCTACTTTTCATTTATTACACCTTTAAGGATGTTTCAGTTAGCGTTAGCCTGACATTTATAACAAATGTTGACCTAGTAGACCTCAGCAGAGCTTTGATTCCTTGTGATAATAAACGTCCCACATTAAGGATGATCAGAAGGAGTCCAAACTGATAACCAAACAATGTATTTATCAGCTGATCGAACACTTCCAAATGTGTTATAATACAAAGTCCAATAAATACTCCCACAAAGATAATTGCAGATATTGTTTCTGCTTTTATCACCCTCACATGAACCACCTGTGCACCCTACCTGTGTGTGCTGTTACCTCCACTCCACGGCGTCTTTAGGCCGATTACAACAATGCCTGGAGGGAGTACACCATTGTTTATGTTATTTATGAGCTTCATTTAATTGGGCTGAGAGCAGCGAGGCTCAGTCAGCAGCGCGCCCTTGTTGGTTTAAGCACAGTGTGAGTACTGCAGGGCCAGGCTGTAATTAACAGAATTTATTTCAGCATGTTGCAGAGCGATTATAGGTGTATGATGTGCAGGACCAGGTGACTGCTGCAGCTCCCTTTTTATGTGGATACTAAGTGCAGTAAATCATTGGCGCATTTCATTGGCTTGATAATTGCATGTGTGGATGTCTTCATTAAGGAAAATGTCACGCACAAGGCCTTACCTTGGCTTGTGGACGTGCCCTGAATCAATACCGATAAATGAATAAATAGTAACACCTCAGTTCATTTAGACATTTATCCAGGCGCTGGCTTCTTTCTGCAGTCTTTCCATGTATCGAAACACTGGGGAAATTAATATTATAAAGCCTGGAAAGTCAGTGGCATGAAAGCAATAAGTCTAAGTAGCTAGAATGACTCCACACTTATGAATTGTTTTCAAAGCTGAATTCATTTCTCCCCATCTAAAGGTTAACTCGGCAGACTTTAAACATTAAAGGTGCAACGTTAGTCAATTGATTCACTAACAAAAGGGATATTCAATTATTAACTAAGAAGCTGGATGCAGTTTTCTCAGCATGATAGAATACTTTTATACCAAAACAAAGCCAGGATACAATATATTTATGTCAGTATATGTGTGTATGCATTCCTAGAAACACCACAATCACAGTAAGTCAGAATATATACATCCTTTGTTTATATTGATAAAATTAGTTCTGCAAAAAGTTAAAAAGAAGCAATTTTACACTAGAATTAGTACACACACACACATAGATATATATATATATATATACATGTGTGTGTAAGGAGATTGTAGGATTGTAGGAGATTACAGCAGGTATCGAGTCCTAATAAACTGATAGTAAAGTCTCATAGAGGCCACTATGTTATAGTGTGGCATGACATTTTTTACTTATAAAATATATGGAAGCACTTTCTAATACCGTTTTACAAGAGATGGCATTGAGTTATGTGCTGGAGAAGTGCTTGCTTATTAGCTATCATTCTAAAAGCTAATTGTACCATCAGATGGGCAGGAGTGAATCCAACAACCATGCTCTGCTGCATGAGCTACGCAAGCTACCTTTCAGTGCTAAACACTGACTGATTCAGCTGACCGGTGCAGAGGGGAGCTAAATCTGAATCTAAACCAAACACAGCCTCAGCGCCAGTTCCTTCTCATCAGTGGTGTAGTAGTGAATCAACCCTAATGTTCATTGATTGCACTTGCTATTTTCAGCTGACATTTATGCATATGTTGACCTTCAAAACCTTCGTCTGTATAGCACATAGAACTTAATAAATGTGTGTGAAGCAGCTTCTATTTATTCTTCAGCTCCAACACCTTTGGTTTTACTTTACATAACTTTAGATTGAAGGTCTTTATTCTTGCTGCAGCTGTTTAGCTTTAATTCACATGTGCAGGTGAGGATTTAAAAAGATAGAGCCCTCGCAGAGAAAGCTAGTTTCACTGTTTGACATTAGGAACATGTTACCTGATGTGTTTCTTTTCTCATGTGGTTTGGTTCAAACCTCTCTCTCTCTCTCTCTCTCTCTCTCTCTCTCTGTATATATTTATTTATTTACATTTCCTGAGCTTTGGTATTTATGATCCTCTGTCCCAACAAGCACTAAATCCCCCCGCCATTATCAGCTGTCACTTAACTGAAGAATTAAATCATTGTTTACTATCTGAGAAGTCGCATTCGACACAGTGCTCATGCTTTTGGACATCAACACTGAGGACAGCTTGGAGGAAGCAGCCAGTCATTTCCTAATGAGCCGTTGGCAGGCCTGCCGCTGCTTTTCCTGTCCAGAAAGCAAACACTGGCAGATAATTGGCCAATTTCATAGCTGGGATGGTTTTTGTTTTTTTTTTTTCCTCTGGCTTTAGATGGTTTGAATTAACGAGCTGACCGTCACAATATCGTGGGTCAGTTCAGATGAAAGACGTAGAGACAGAAAGTGATGATGCTCTACAAAGCTAATGATGCCTGCCATTAGGCTCGCATTGTCACACACTGAGTGTGCCCGACAGGTTCCCTGCACTGCGTCGAGTAGAGTTACCTTAGACAGTGCATGCATACATTAGGCATCACGTGATGGACAGAAACAGCTTCATTTTCAAAATAAAAGCCTGGTGATGTGCTGGTAACAGTTGTTTCTGTGAGTGACAGTGAGCGAGTGTTGGCTCTGACATAAATCGATGAGGTGCGGAAGGATTTCGTGCTTCAACATGACACCAGCTTTCACGCTCACACTGTTTGTGATATCTGTGTTTACACTTTTTTTCAGGCTTGTTTTAATCAGTTTTTCCTCACTCAGGCTTTATATATGATTTACATTCAAATATTTTGCAGACCACAACTAAACAATGGAAAAAAATGACATTTAACATGACTAAAAACAGCTGTTAGAATGTATTTTTAGAACTCTGAATATTTCCAATAAAAAACATTCATGGAATCATTTCCCCGTTTCACCCACTCTGGGTCAGCTCTTTAAACTCCCACTGTTCCTCTACAATGCCAGTGTTGGAAAAAAACAAGTCTCAAGATGCATCTCATCTCAGCAGAGACCATCGGATTCGGCGAGCGCACGCTGAAGGTTCATTTGCACTTCTCTGCGCCCACACAGCTTGGCCTCCTTGCAACTAATGCTCTCATGACTTGTTCACAGTTCGCCTCGCCATTTTCACTCCATCCTGCTGCAGTGTGAAGTGGAGATGATAAGGACGGGAATTTCAGTCGATGCTCGCTGGCATTTCAGAACCCTCTTCTTACACTTCATTCTCATCCGCATTTATCATCCATCTGTGTGCAGTTGTACATTCTGCTGTTGACACTGACCTCAGTCAGTGAGGATGCAAACTGCTTTTTTCTACTATGCAAATTTTCACAAGGAAGGAAGGTCTGACCTCTGTGTCAGGAGATGCCTCTAAAAAGAATAATAAATAAACAGCCATGTAATCCTCCAAAGCTTAAACACTGACATGTATTACTGTGGAAACCTGAAGTGAACCCTGGCTGCCCTCTGGAATGCACACTGCACTGCCACAGGCCTGAGGAAGAGGTAATGGAGGGTAGATAATGTGCAACAACAGTTGCACGAACAGCTGTAAGGTTGATACATATCAGTTGCTGCTGGGTTCGGCTGCTCTCAGCCACTTCCGATGCTTCGCGCACCTCTGCCCTCCGCAGGCCTGTGCTCTTTGGTCTGTCCACCTGCTCTGAGGCTCCGTCAAACAGGTGTGCGCACCACTTACCGCCCATTACACACAGTCTGTTTAACAACCGCACATAGGTCATTACCTGCATTAGCTCTTTGTAGGCACATGTCTTTACACAAGGCGCGACTGAGCACTGCTGTGTATGGTGGGTCTTCCTATGTTAGGAAAACTCTAATTTCCTTAAATAACCACTGCTAAAATTTAAGTATGACATCTACCAAATCTAAATTAGGTCTTCATCATTATCATACTCAATACATGTACAGGAAATATATAGTGTTTATCATCTGTATTCGAACATGAGTTTTACAGCAAATGCTCACATGAACATAAAGTGAAACCTGAACTGAACTTTGTAAGGTTGTTTTCACTTTATTAAACTACCTGCAGCTAAAAATATCATATCAAAGTATTGCTGCCTTTGTTGAACTTTTAATCCAGATAACACCTCTTTTTTTGATGTATCTTAACATATCATGTATGGATAGGCCTACATATAGATGTTGCCATGGCTACAAATCTATCTTTTGCAGCCACAGATTCAGTGCTCTTAATCAGAGTTGATAAAGCTACTATTAAAAAATCTGGAGTTTGGACACCTTGTTTTGTAACCACATGTTTGTGTGGACTATCTTTACTCAAAGACTGAGTCCAGAACAAATTCCCTACATGGAAGTGTCAAAAACTGCAGTTCCCTCTCAGGGCTGGCTCCAAATGTAAGCTGTGTAGTAAATCTGTGGTGAGAAGCTTTTACATCAGAAACATCTAATTTAATATTAGATTATATTTTAATTTACATTTGCAATAAAAGTTTGAGCAATATGAGGGAGCTCACTCAGTTTCTGCTATAATTAAAAACTTCATATGAGAGTCCTTAAGGGGTACTCTAAACTCTCAACTAACCAATCGGCATCGACTTGCAGGATGCTAACATGGTATAATGGCATCAAAATGTCTCAAATCAGTTTTAAATTATTATTTTTGCTCCATTCACCTGAATTCAGTGCAACTGCCTATCAGGTACATTAGCTGCTAGTTCTGAAGTCTATATAGCAACCAGCATGTTACTAGCTTTGACTTGGCTTTGGACGCATCACAGTTTCTGTTTTGCAACAACATGAGACGTGCGTCCCCAAGGGACAATGTCAGATGATTCTGTCAACAGTCATTGCTACGCTCAATGCGTTAAACCTCCCACTCCCCCCCCCCCCCCCCCCCCCCCCACTTCTTTTCTTCCAAACATAACCATTATTCACCCCTCACGACCCAACCTTGCGTGCGATCCCATGATAGCCCTCATTCACCCAAACTTCAACCCTGCTGACTCCCTCAGAGTGATGGGCAAGGGGGGACTATTGTCTTGTGATCAGCCAGAAAGCCACAACACTCAAGTGCAGTCAGCCTGTGGTAGACACCGTCAGTAGCGCATTCTCAACATTCTCCCTGGGGTCACAGTGTGTCCCCGGTCATGCTGGAGGTGTCATAAATAAAGAGAGAGACAGTGGAGAGAGAGAGAACAATGAATTCCCCCCGACCCCCACCCCATACCCTGCTTCCAGCTCTGTCTGTCTGTCCTTCCCATCAGCCAACGGGGACATAAATCAGAGAGCGAGGGTGGGGAGAAACCTGAGCCCAGAGCAAGGGAGTAAGGCAAGGAGACATAAAAGTGGGAACCTGGCTCTCTGGGAGCTCGGCCATTCCTGTCATCATTAGGGAGCGTGGGAGACAAAGGCAGAAAAAGATGATGATGATGATGATGAGGTATGGAGTGGAGAGTATACTCTCAGTCAGACATATAATGAAAGCAAACAGCAAACAAGAACACATGTGTAGTTCCTTCTGTGCTTGTGCGACTCATAAATCCAGGTTGGTGTATAGGTTTAAGTCTGACAGCACTGTTGCACAGGGACCAAGGTAATCCAGCAATAATTTTCATCGAACAAGGGATTGTGATTTCTACCCCGTCAGGGAGGGAGAAAGCTGAAATCATCTGCGAAGGGCTTTCTTCTGGTGCAGTGCTGCCTAGCCCACAGCCAAGCAATGTCCTTGCATTCAGGGGGATAAAGCCATCTCTGACAATGATGGAGGGAAAAAAAAGAATTGCTGATGGAGAGAGAAGAGGCTGAAGTGAGGCAGTGATGAAAGGGATAAGACAGTGAATGTGTGTGTGTGTGTGTGTGTGTGTGTGAGATGGCTGAATAGTTGCACCTTTGTGTCTTTGTGCCTCTGTGTGCTGTGTGTTATACAGACCGTGGTTACCAATGGAAAAAAAATAGTGTAAAAGCATTCCACAACTTTAATGAGCTCCACTATGTTTATTAATCAAATGTATGTAACTCATGAATCCTTGTTTTTTTTTAACTCCCACATAACTCACATAATTCTATATTTCTCAGCTTGCCTTCTAAATCAGACTCACTGCATCTTTATGGTATCTCTTTGTCAGTTCTTGTGTCCTGGGACATATTTGAACAACTGGCATTTACTTTTGCTCATGTATGTTTTCAGTTGTTTTGTGGTTGGATATAGGTCAGCACATTGATGCCCAGGGTCATCAACACTAGTTTGTTGCAAGAGGTCATCTCATTAGACTGGGGGTTTGATTCTCATCAGGTGCTGTTATGTATTTATATAACATTTACATGAGCTTGATTTTAGTCTCCAAAGTTACAATTCTTATAACGATGTGTCATTTACGTGTAGATAAAATGTAAAATATGCCACTTGACCAAACACCTAGGTCCTGCACAGTTACGTACAGCAGCTTAACCATATGTTGTTTCTCGGTAGGTCCATTGTTGACCAAATGTGCCATTTATTTGTGAGGATGTGTTGACAGAAAATGGCTGTTCCACACTAAATATAACACCCAGGTGCTGCATAATTATATTGCTGTTGTGGTAAACTTAACCATGTGTTGGTTCTTGGTGAGGTCATTATAGAGAAAAATGTGCCATTCATTTGTAAGGATGCTCCTTCATATTAAATATGACACTCACCGGTAGGGTCTGTATAGTTATGTGACTTATGTGTCATTTCTTAGGTAGCTCATTATAGACTGTGCCATGTTTTTGGAAGAATGTGTTGACAGATAAATGCTGTTCTGCATTAAAACTGAACTGAACCCTGTAATGTCTTCTTAGGTAGGTCCAATTTGACCACCCATGCCATTTATTTATTTGGATTAGTTAACAGAAAAATGCTGCTCTGTTCTAAACCTGACCTCTAAGTGCTGCACAGTTACAGTTTTTTGCTAGTATAGTACGTAGTGTCCTTGTACAGTATCTCTGTGCACTTCATATTAGGAAGAAAATAGCAAGGACGTGAGTGTAAATGAATGATATGAAATGAAATGAAATATGGACTGAAAGAATCTCCAGTGAGAGCAGGTTGAATCTGCACAGTACACCTAATAAATAAAGGGATGAATAGGTAAGACTGAAAGCAATACAGACTGAAGGTTTCACATTAAACTCCCCTGATACAGCATCAAATTGTTCCTGGCTGATATCTGTCACCTCTGTTCTCTACTGTTTACGCTGGCTGTCAAGGTAGGTTTGCTCAGTGCCGCTTCGCCTTTGCTGACATTGATCACCGGCCCTCTGGGCCCAGGTATCTCTCTCTTTCTCTGACTCTCTCTCTTAGAAGTAACTAAGCCTTGTGGAATGTTTTGCGCCACTCTCCCTGACCTCTACGAGTGTTTGGAACTTGGCTCTCACCCATCATCTCACATTATCCCCTTGAGGGTAGCGAGGCTTAACCCTGACAGCCTATGAAGAGGGTTGAGGAAGAAAGCCAGTGCCACTTTTCAGTGAACTCTTTATACGTGCAGAGCACACAAAGGGGGGAGGGGGGGATCTACTGCCTTTAGGGCTTATTCAAACTGGAGTTGGAGAAGAGTTGATGTTTGTTCCATGGAACTGTTCAAGGTTTCAGCTAATTATTATCAGAGTGTAGTTTCTCACAGTAAGCTTTGTATAGTGGAGGCTTATGCAATTAGCAAAGACATAAACAAATTGAAGCAGAACAAACTACCCAGCGCGTCTGTGATCGATTTCTTGTGGTTCATGGGCGTTACATGTCAAACCATGAGAAATATTTTTTCTGTATCCTGAAGGAACATAAATCATCCACTGTGAGTCAAATAATACAAACATAAAGCAATCAGCTAAATGATATCATCAGTTTTGGAACCAGATGACTTTAAATAAATCCTGACATCACGCAGTGAATGCTGCAGTCAAAACAATGCTTAGAGTGGCCGTCAAACCTTGATAGCCCCACCTCTGCTTCAGAGAAAGCCATTGTTATCTCCCATATCTTTGAAGTCTTGAGGCGAAACGATCATGTGACAAATCCATCCAGGAAACTACACATGAACGCTTTTCTCTCTTTGGTTGCTGAGATATATTCATGGCATTCACAGTGTAGTAACGGTGTTGTATGAAAAGGCTACGGTCGCATTTTTTTTCCTGCTTCCTTTTCACTTTCAATACCTTCTTTTCAATGCAGGACACATTGCAAAGCAGTCTAAAAAATGTCATCTGTAGCAAGATAATAAGCTGCAAACAGCTCTTTCTCCTGCCTCTGTGAAGACTCTATTCAACTGTCCAAAAAGGAATCTTGGTCCTATCAGCCTGAACTATAATATTTCAATTAGTGCCAGCCAGGAACACACAAGGAAAGCTGTCCCACTGGTGATTTTGGTGGTTTGATACAGACAGAGCCGTTGCTAGACACTATAAGGGCCCTAGGTAAGGAGGAACCACTGGGGTCCTACTGGCTACTAAATTCTTTGGAAAAAAAAAGACATGTACCGTGATGATTATATAAGCAACCATTTTATTTTGTTTAATAAATAATGTGCAAATCAGGTGCTGAAGAAGTGGAGGTGATAGGAAGAAGTAGAGGTGCTCTCAGTTTGACTGCTGGCTGCGACGTCCTCACAGGTTTCCTCACAGGGCTCCCCATCACCTCTGTTGTAAAGGACCATAATAATCAGCCTGACAATTAAAAATGTAAATAAATGAAATTATACATAATGTACACACATGCCGTGTTGCAAGGGTTCTGGATACAGATCTGCAATGGTGCACTCTACTTCAAGGAGAGTTCGACATGACTTCCTTTTACTTTTAAACCTAACAGCCAGACATATAGATTCAAAGCTACTTTTAACACTGGGTAAAAAAAGACTCCCTACCTTTTTCTGCAGTGGGAAATGGTACAATCAGCATTCATCCCCAGGTTAAGTGACTCCACAGTGCTAATCAGCTCCAGCTCTGATCAGCAGGGGTAGAAGGCACCTGAGTCTATCTGTGATTTTACAGAGCAGCTCTGTACGTGAATTCTGCAGCACTCACACATCATCCATTCAACTACTGGACACTGGAGACTGAAAGATGTTTAAAAAGTAGCTATCATAGCATACTCACTGCTGGACTGCATGGTGCTTATTCTCATTGACTTATCCGGAGACAAGTGAAAAGAAGCTCAGCCTAAGCATTGTTATTATTATTTGTTGTATATTATATTCATTTACATCTATACTTGATGTTTACCTCCTATATTTTAGACAGTAGTGCTCAAAATTAAGCTACTTATTGTGGCACAAATTCCTAAGACATTAGAGGACGTGGTGTGCAGGCTGAATTCCTATGTGCTTGTGCAACCACAATTTCAGATAGGGTTCATTCTTTGCCTTTATTAGCTGCAAGTGCACTGGATGAAAAAAGGACATGCACACAAAGATCCAGTGGTTTTACAAGTGTATGGATCAGACAGAGTTTGCACATTCTCCCTGTGCCTGCGTGGTTTTTCTCCGCATGCTCTGGCTTCCTCCCACATCCTAAAGATGTGCTTGTTAGGTTAATTGGTCACTCTACATTGCCTGTAGGTGTGAGTGTGAATGGTTGTCTGTCTGTGCATGTTGCCCTGTGATGGACTGGTGACCTGTCCAGGGTGTACCCCACCTCTCACCCGTAGATAGCTGGAATAGGCTCCAGCCCCCCGTGACCCTGCACTGCAGGACAAAGCAGGTTCAGATAATGGATAGAAATCCAGAATAAATATATTCTGGATTTTTTAGGGTCAAAACTTGTCAGTTTAAAGAGAGATCCAGAGTGTATAGTTCTTTAAATGGTCCATACGTTGTACAAATACAAACCAGAGGCTATACATGTTTTGACATAACCCATAGGTTTTTGAAGAGCCTCCATGAAGAAGTCCATTTAAACTCATGCCAATAATTATGCAAAATTTTATGTCGTAAATTACATACATTGTAGTAGTGTGAAAAAAACTAAAAGGTAATACTAATACCTGCACTAGTGTACACCCCATGCACCGAGAAGCTCCAGATGTGCCAACCAGTACAGGTAGCTAGTGCTTCTTAGCCTGTTGGCTTTTGGAAAACTATCACTGGCGTTATAATTGTGCCTACAGATCGACCAAAGGATTTTAAACAGAAATTTTGAGCCATGACCCACAGTAATCTATAACCAAAGTGCTATAAATTGCACTGACCTTTACTTGTGATTGCACTCATTTCACCCTCCTTTGCTCTGCCACAACCCCCTTCACATTAAAGGTATATCTAAAAGCCTAATTTACCCAGGACCCTGGCATGCCTTCAGCAGACAACACTGCATGCACTCACTATATTTTTGCCATTTCCCATTAAAACATCTCTGCCGTGAATGTTATTTTGCTTTATTAGATCAATTTTCAATACTTACAAATGAGCTGGCTTTGTATATTCATGGTGTAATTACTTTCCCTTTCCAATTTGCCAGACACAACAGCACTGTCCTGGAAATATAATAGGCTATTTGCATCACACACAGCTAAAGTAATAACAGAATATTAGCTTACCTCTCAGCAGGAGATGGGGAGGGGTCAAATTCGATGCAGGAGACAAAGCTTCTGACATTTTCTACTCTGCAATCAATGTGTAGACATTGTCTGTTTGTGATAATGGCTCCATGGACGTGGGACTGAAATAGTGATCTACATTTGAGGATTTAGGTGTTTTTTCATTTCAAATATTTGATGTGAGTGAATTTTGACATTATTTTTTAAATCCTGGATAAACATTCATTCTTTCCTTCTCCCAGTGACATTCATCCTGAAAATAAAGCATCTTAGTCAGGCCTACTAACTGCAGGAATTGAATGGCTCCTGTCACACACCATAATAGCGTGTATGAAAGGCCAGGGCTGCCTGTTAACGCCAGGTGAGAGCAGGAATGGAGCTTGTCTCTGGAGCAGAGGCAATTTTGCTACACACACACACACTTGTCAGCAGGTGTGTGTGTGTGTAGAGGGGGAGGACTGTAATTGCTGCCGCTACTGCTACCACCACCACCACCACCACCACCGCCACCCCACCTCCTCTCCCAAGAGCCCTGGTGCAGACCGGGAGAATTGGAAGAGTCATTTCATCTCGGAAGAAAACGAACGGATGGGAGCTCAGTGGGGTGGGGAAGCATCGGAGGCTAAATTACAGAGCGATGTGGTATGGCAACGGGCTGTGTTCTTTGACCCTCTGTCCTGACACCACTTGGAGCCTGAAGAGATGGCTATTTTTTAACAATTTGCACATCTTATGCCTAAAAGTCCTACAGTGGGAGGAAGCATGACATCACATCCTGCACAAAACCCATGGATTATAATGTCCTTTTTCAAAACTACTTGGCAAAGACATGTTTTTGACAATGATTTTTTTTGTGCAGAAACAAAAATCAAATACAATCTGGTGGTATGGGGCATCCTCTGATGTCCCTGCTCTCAATGCAATTACATTCACAAAGATGGAGAAATGGGGAGCTCTGAATAGGAGGAAATGGCACTGAGGCTTTGAAGTTGCCTCTACTTAGAGTCAAATAGCAGCTGTCTGAATGCTGTCTACTTTCAAGCACTGAAAGGACACCACAATGTGACTAGACAGCTTTTGAAGGCTCAATCTTCCTGCTATCAAGCCCAAAAACACATCAGTGCAAGTTCGTTTTTATTCTTTACATAAACTCTACATTTAGTATAATAAGTGTGACTAAGTACTTATGTTGTGCAGCATGTAGAAAAACATCCACAATTTTGGTAGTGGCCACAACAATTACTGAAAGGTACAAAATTAAGTACACTCTGGCTCAGAGAAATAACTTTTTTGGGTGTGATTCAAATACCTGCATTCAATAATAACCATACAACAACAACATATCTTCTTTATGACACATTCCCTGATGGATTTAATGTGTTGAAGCTCATTTCCTGGATGATCTTTAGGCACTCTGATAGGACACAGAGTTCATATTTATGCAGCCTTACATAATAAACTATAATACTTTTCTCTAGAATGGGAAACTCATAGGCAGCTACCATCTTATCTGATCCAGATAAAAAAGTTTGGTTGAATTTAAGTTGATTTCACAGCTACAGACTAAGGTCTGTTTGAAACAAACTTTGTTATGTTTTCCCTCTTGGTGGCTGATCTGAATGATCTGGCAAAGTTCTCCTGACTAAAAGCTATGACCAGCAGATGAGTATCTCACAGTTAAACAGGATTAGTGTACAGCACCGTCTGTATTGTCTTGATATGCTCTTTTGGCACATTAATATTTTGTTTATTTTGGTTACAGCGATAAGTTATGCTTTATTTCCCAACTGTTTTGCCTATTTTATTAAATGCAAGCAGTGGAATAAACAATAAGCAGGGTAGGTTATCCTCCGTTGTAAAATTGTTTGCTAAATTGTATGTGCTTCAGACCAGAACACATGAGTTAAGCTATAAAAGCACTCTCATGTATTCAAGAGCTCTTGGTCCACTGAGAAGAGACTCGGGTACAGTTAGACTTTATGGTTACTTTACTTGCCTGGTCTGGGTTCAAACCTGCCTTGTTTGGACAGACCTAACAAAGTAAACAAACCAAAAACAGGATGTACTGTTAAAATTGCATGGTTTATGTTAACAAAACAACAGTCACATGGTCAGATGACAATACAGCACTTAACCAAACTGCTGTCTGCCATGTTGAACTGATGTTTCAGCTCCTGGATTCCAGTTGTTCCACTGTATTTACCGTTTTATCTCTTTGGGTTACGGCAGTCTTTACAATGACATCGAATCTTATTTCTTGTTAAATCTATTTGTACAATCGCACAGCAGCTCTTCTGTGTTTTAGATTTGTCATGGGCCGTGGCTTTCAAAGACCTTTTTAAAAAGTTCAGACGTGTAACTGTAAAGACTTCCACACCCTGTTATATCACGTGCGTACCCTCTATCCCTGCTGCCAAACCACTTCCATTGAAACACTTCCCTTTCACATTAAAAACTTACAATAAGGTGCTACGCTGGCTTCATGTGCGTCCCTGGCCGAAGCATCCGTGTGTGCCTCAATCACAGTGAGACGGCCCTGAGATGTCATGAGACTCCACAAAGCACAGCTGTTGTCCTGAGACATTTAAAAAGGAAACCGTTTAAAGCACGTGCCATCTGTGTCACTGCAGCTTCCAAAGCTGATCTGAAAGGTTAATTGAGGGAGAGCTGGACTGAATGTATTCCAACATGCACTGAAGCTCCAAAGGCTTTGCGCCAATGAAAAAAAAAAAAAATCCTTCATGTCCTCATCAGCTTTTAAAAGACAGCCAAGTCATGAAATGCAAAATTGGTGGTTAAAATAACAACTTTTATCACCTATTTTTTTTTATCTGTTCTAACCCACTCAACTGATGTCCACACAGTTTAAGGTGTGTGTGCCAGACTTAATCTCAACTCATTAAAAACTACAGTCAGCATATATAACCAGTTGAATGGTGAGATAGACAAGAGCTTCATGCTGCCTTTGACACTCCAATCTGCCCTTCTCATCATGATGTATGGTGGCAAACACACACACACAGACATGGATGCCCCAGCCCACTCTGTCTTCATATCAATTTGTACATTTGCAAAGAAAGCGTGAGGGGGTGCAGGGGCACCGAGGGTGTGTCTCGCTTCACAGCCCCAAAATTAATAGGAGGGCCTCTTATTATAGAGAAATAGGAAAGACAAAGGTCTCCAAGAAGGCGGGATGGAGCTGCAGAGAGGTGGGCTTTTATATAATGAGACCAGAGGACGGAGGGTGAAGGAAACTGGGTGAAATGAGACGAGTTTGAATTGGATCACATGTTCATATTTCCTCATTCTGTGTGGACTGAATCCAAGCTGAAAAGAGCCAGCAAGAGAAACAGGAAATTAGTTGCCCCCCTTTAATAGCAGCACTGCTTTACCGTCTCCCCTGGTTATTTTCCCTTTCCCTTACCCCCCCACACCACCACTATTTCATCCCTCAGGGAGGTTGGGTAACAGCCAATCTCATTGAAAGGCAGATCAATAAAGAGATATATTGTCATCTCAGAGCGCCACCCTCTTAATCAATTAATCTATAATAGAATCCATTCACTGGAGCTTCTTAAAGGGCCAGTGCTCCCGTTAGCAGCTACGGGTCAGAAAAGGTGGGGGTCTCATTACTAGTAATGGATGTGAAAACTGGGATATGGCCGCTGTAGATATAGGTGATATGCATTTAATGGCATTTGATGGAAACATTCCTTATATATATTTCACCGGGAATAGTCTTAATGAGACATCATCAGATACAGATGCAGGACACGGTGCTTACTGCACAGCATCTTAACACATTCTCTGCTTTAAGCTTTGGCTGCTGTAACCACATAATAAATGTTCCATGGCGATCAGGCATGAAATGTGCTTAAGGTTTGTACAGCTAAAAAAAAAACAACAAAATTTCAAAAGCTTTGGACATTTTTTTGGCCAAAACCATCACTGCTTTCTCTTTTCTCAACTTTTATCAGTTCTAATTGTAAGCATGTAAAATGAACTTTGAAATACTCCCACCTATATCAGAGCTGCCATCACTGTTGCTCATACATGTTAATGGTGATTTATAGCCAGGAAGTGTTTCTGGTAAAGGATGTTGGCCATTTCTTTGTGAACAGTACATCATTTCATATGGAGTTTTCAAGAGTCTTGTTTGCATTCCTCTTGTGTAACAAGGCGACCATTGTGGGTTTTTTTGTTAAATTATCATGGTTTGGCTTATTCACTCTTTACACCACAAATGATCAGTCATGAGTGTGGGACCTTTAACTCTTCACAATGCTGTTCATTTTAGCCAATTCTACATTTTAAATATTTAAATATATATTTAAATATTTTCTCCCTGTTATATTCATTCTAGTTATATGAGACATTTGTAAATACATTGTAGAATAGAATAGAACGCCTTTTATTGTCACTATACACAAGTACAATGAGATTAAAGTGTCATCCCGTTTCCAGGAAGGAGTTTCCGATGTTTAAATCAAACAGCTCTGACACAGCAAAGTTACTTGACGTACTGTAATTACACTAATGTGTTTGTTTTGTTTACTGGCTTAAAAAATAATTAAGTCAGTGCAACAACCAGTTGTATCTAAATGTTACAAATAGGGAGCATTTGATGTATGTTACTGGGACCACTTTATCTAGCATGGCGTAGATGCAGTCACAGTGTTTGGCAACAGTACAGATGATATTTCAGCACGGCATATATGTATGCATAATGAATTAACTGTAGTTGCATTATTAATGATGTTGCATGAAATAATAGTAGCTATAAAAAAAGAGGTTTACATCTTGATTATATTAGGCTTTACCTGAGTGCTATTTAAACAAACACAGCATGGCTAACAGATTAGCCTAGCTAGCATTTCTTATATACCTCATATATCATGTCACTTGATCAATACCATAGTATTATATATATTTATATACATATATATATATATACATATATACATTTGATTTGAACTAGAAATAACTAGGAACTAGAATCAGGTTGATGTAAACATACTTGCTACCATCAAACTTCCAGCATGCGCTGAATCCTGATAATCCAGTTTATCACATGAGGGACCCTCTGGAGTGCAGATAGAAGAGACCAGCTCACTTCCTGATGTTTAATTCCCCTCTTGACCTCAGGCATGGTGGAGGACTTGAAACCTGCTCCCTGCAGCCACACGCTTGCTGTAGACTTGTAGTAAACTTGGATAAGCATGTAGTTATTTAATTAATAACCACACTGGTTGGTTGTAGGATAAATTCAGTCTGATGCCAGTGGCCATCAGACTGTATAACTCCTCCCCTTTCTGTAGGGAGAAGAGCTAGATAATCATGTCAGGCATCACTGTCATTCCCTCCACTGGTCTATATTTGTATTTACTTGGCACCTTATATCTCCATATTTGTATCCATGTATCATATATTGTGCTCATACTGCGTACTGTACTCTGATTTGGATTATAGTGACACTTATACTCTTATACACTGTACTTAACTGCATTAAATGTAACTTGATACCTCTGGCACAAGAATATCTTATCTTATCTTATCTTATCTTATCTTATCTTATCTTATCTTATCTTATCTTATCTTATCTTATCTTATCTTATCTTATCTTATCTTATCTTATCTTATCTTAAACTTACCAGGAATAAGCACCAGTTTTTTTAGTACTTCTTCCTCCTAACATAAACTGAGGGGAGATGCTAGATGCTACATGGACTCTTTCTACATTAGCTATCTTTTAGTATGCCAATTTAACTGCAACACAATCTATGGAGGATTGCTGATACTTCTTCATATTCTGATGAACTTTTTTAATAATGTCTATAAATCAACGGTAACACAGTTAACAGTGAGTACACAGGAGCAACAAATGTTTTTTTTTTTGTGTTTGTCCCAAGGTCGCGTATACTGTTCCATCCTTAGAGGGTGAGGAGGTGACTCACATCTCTAGCACTCTTGAATAGTCCATGAATCACGAGGCTACAGGTTTGACCTGCTGCAGAGAGGAGGAGGGTGGTGAAAAGAGTCAGAGAGAGCTGCAGTTACCCTTAGAGCACATTGTCAGAAAACCCTCCATGCAGATGGTTGCTAGAGGTTCCTCTTCTTAAAAATGGTTGAACAATCTCAGTACAAGCAGACAGGCAGTGAACACGAAAATAACCACACAGCTAAGAAGACTCCTTTGATTATTCAGCCTTTGCATGCACAGTAATAAGTCCAGTTGGCGTTCATTGTTGGTTTGATTATTTGTTTCGAAGTTTGAAAAAGTGGACTCTTTCTTTTTATGAAGCCATTTAATCAACAGTGTGGAATAATGAAATTGCTGCTAGTGGCAGCACAAGCTCTGCAGAGAGAAATAAGCATGGCAGAGGTCAGGCATCCATCATGATTTCAATTCACTTTAAGTCATTGGTTTAGTTAGGAACACAGGCTGAGATGTCCAGTGCGGAGTTCTTGCCAAAAATAATGATGCACACACTATGTGACCAAAAGTAAATGGACACCATATGCATCCAATTGATCTCTTTTTAAGATTAACATTATTAATCCTTGTAGCAGGATTTAATTGTAAATGTGGGGAATCCTAATGCTGCAGTGTACTAGATCTGCTGCTGCTGATTGTTTGCATTATTGATTGATTGTTTATGATTAACCAATCAATAGATTCTGACATTTTATCAATTATGCCGTGCTTCCAGACAAACAGTTATAAAATTTCATTCATTGTTGGAGGTATAAAGTATATAGGAAGAGCAGGAAGAGAGTGACAACCAGCCAATACTCCGTGCAGGGTCCACCCAGAGGATTGGCTGGTTGTCACTCTCTTCCTGCTCTGAAGAGAGCACCAGAGAGGTACGTGCATGATGGCCGAAGACACAGACCGCAGCTCGTCTTCAGGTGATGATTGGAGGCGTGGCTTCGGGGTGAGCTCTGAGACAAAGGGGCGTGTGTTTACTTTGGAAATCTAGCTGACTCTCACTGAGTTTTCAAAATCTCCTACCCTACCTTTAATCATTTATAAGGTCTGAGGAAGGATGATGACATCATGACTGACAGGTTCTTCCACACAAAACCAGGAAGATTATGTCTTTGAGCTTTTATTTTGAAACAGGAAGCACACAAAGTTATCATATTGTTATATTATGTATGTTATTATATTGGCTGATGGCTGGATTGGCTGATGTTGTTAGTGCTTTATAGCTTCCACAGATGATTCATATTCTTCGTTTTAAAGCAAAACTGCCGAACTAATCGGTTGCTATCGGATTTCAAAGAGAAGTTACACTAATTTAACAAAAAGTGCCTCAGAATGAAATCTCCCACCCTACCTTTAATGCACTGGAAAGGAAACAGCCAGCAACAACACAAAGTGGCTGGGTGTCCATATACTTTTGTCCTGTTGTGTAATGACTTTTCCTGTGTTAACAGCGGCTCATTAGCATTCAGTATATTCATCAGAATGTTCCTGCATTATTTTAGCAAAAAAAAACACATAATCTTCTGACTTTATTGCAGAGGCTTGATTTATTATTTTTACATTCCCAAGCTTTTATTCAAACACAAATGAATCCAGAGATAGAGAAATAAAAACTGACCGCCCAAACCTTTTCCATTAATTAGCCTCTATACATCACCGAGGTTGTCTTTCACTTTGCTGCCAGGGAATGTTTTAATGCTTCCCAAAAGCTGAAGGCCTTTACAATACATTCAACTGCATAGTAAAAATTTACCTCATAAATCCAAAGCCTTTGTGTCTGTGTGTCTGTGTGTGTGTAGGAAGAGAGAGAAAGCATGGATCTGTGATCTATGGCACAGCTGCAAGTGTGCTGCACAGCACCAATCCACGCTGATGGGCTGTCATTGTAATTCAGCACCTAATGTGGATAATTAGTCGAAATTCATGGAGTGCTTGATTCCACTGACAGCTACGCCAAATGTTTGACAAAAGCACCAAAGTAGCAGCATCAGTCACAGACGAACGGAAATGCATTTAGCGTAGGGCCTCATCATGTTTTATTCAATCACAGAGCGATGCTCAATTAATCAGTTTCTGCAATTAAATTAAACATGTACATGCATAAAACATGAAAAGAAATATCAGGGGTGTTAACCCTGAAAAAAGAGAGAATTTATTCTCGGTCATCCACGTGGAATTATTTCAGTTTGAGACAGAAGTCGTCTTAGTATGCGCACCTCGATGCATGCCACCATCCAATGCATTTCTATAAATGTCAAGAGCTGTGTGTTTACCAGGTCTGTCTGACCCCTAATATTTATTCAAGCTTAACAGCACTCTACCCAATCATTCCTTATTGCTTCATTGCAGAATTGTGGCTCTCGCTTATGTCAAGTCTCATTGGCTGCAGTTTGCCATATCTCCTGGCACATGTGATATTGCTTTTCGCTTTCCATCAAGTGCAGGAAAAAGCCAGGCGCTCAGATAAACAGTGACATTTTTGCAGTGGTGTGCTGGGTTTGTTTGTATCTCTCAGAGTCTGAGTCATTTCCATTGCCTGATTTGTATACATAGCACCACAGTCGGCACGATCAAAGGTCTTTCACATGTAACACAAATTTGCATTCGGATTCATACAAACTGCCAACGTAATTTATGCTTCTGTGGTAAGATAACAGCTTTCAGATAAATGTTGACATTTGCACCATACTGAATATTGTGACTTCAGTGAAAAAAAAAGTTATGTCTAAATGGGTTCTAAGTGGAGTCTTTACAGAAATATATTAACATTCACACCCTCATAAATGATTCAAAGATAAAATTGCTTTAATCACCTTTAATGATGGTTTCTCCTCCTCCACACTGCATGTAAGATGTTACCTGCTGAAGTTGGAAAACTTTTTAAAAAATCTAGTTCAACAAGTTTATTATTCAATAGAATTCAGGCGAATATACAGGTTAAATTGAAATAAATAAATCCACTAACATAGGTACATATGCTATAGTCTATAAAATTACGATTGAGTCCATCAATGGTAGATGTTTAAAATATCTGAGGTTGATCATTATAATGAAACAGCCTTTAATATGGAGGAATTATACACTACCATTCGAAAGTTTGGGGTCACCAGGCCAGTCCTACAGCTTCTCTGATCGGCATAACAGTTCAGCTGTGCTGACATAATTTCACAGGAGTTTTCTAACCATCAA
Source organism: Parambassis ranga (assembly GCF_900634625.1). Classification (NCBI taxonomy): domain Eukaryota; kingdom Metazoa; phylum Chordata; class Actinopteri; family Ambassidae; genus Parambassis; species Parambassis ranga. The sequence continues at coordinate 19,682,738 of NC_041034.1, forward strand.
TAAGTCTTTTTAACACGATTAGCTAACACAATGTAGCATTAGAACACAGGAATGATGGTTGCTGGAAAAGTGCCTCTGTATAGCTTTGTATATATTAAAAATCAGCCTTTACTAACTAGAATAGTCATTTACCACATTAACAATGTCTGGACTGTATGTCTGATTACTTTATTGTTATCTTCATTTTTTTTAAATAAAGACATTTTCAAGTGACGCCAAACTTTTGAACATTGGTGTATGTTAAACTTACAGAAATGTATGGCACATTAGTTAAATGGCATGAAAATAAAATACTATTTGTATGTTTCTGTTCCAAAGCATAGGCCTTAATAATGATCTTTAAAAAACCTGATCAGGTGTCAGTACAAAGCTCTGTCACTGGCTCCCACATTGTTTTATACTATTTTGCGCACTGGCCCTTTAAGAGAATGTCGCTGGGATAATAAAGTGTGAGAGATTTAAGTAGGGGCAAACCGGAAGCTTGGTGTGTGTGCTTTCAAAATATAGTTACAGTAGCGATAACAGTCATGATTAATACCGCCAATAATGAGCATAAATGCAGAACAACAAAGATGCAATTATTATAAAAAAATTAAAAACAGCATTTACATGAATGTAAAATGATTGTTAACATAACAATTAATTATTATTGTTTATGGATGGGAGAAATGTAAACAAAAGGTAGCATACAAAATGAAGGATGTTAATTTGTGTGTCACGTGATAAACATATAAACTCGTGTTTAAATCCAAGCAGTCACTTTTACAAACACCCTGTGTTGTTTCTGTCCTGATCATTGCAACGCGTTACGACTTTTGTTTTGAAAGCGCGACCGGAAGTGATCCACCCAGCTCCGTGCGCTTGCACCGTGCTGTGCTCTGGCTCCGGGACCGTGTGTTTTTGTGGGGACGCTGTAGTAATTCATTCCTAGTAGCGGAGCAGAGGAGAGGGACTGGCGGCGGAGAGCACGGTGCAGATGGAGCTTTAACAAAGTCGACTGCTCCTCTACGCGTGAGGACTCTACGTACTTTAGGACTATTTGAATCTCAGAGGAAGCTTTTATTTAGTTTTTCTCCTCTGTGAGAAACGTGGAGAGCGGCGGAGAACAGGACCAAACTAACCGGGCGCTGCGTGCCGCTCTGTTAGCCGCCTCTCCTCTCATCACCTGCGGCTTGCTTTTCAGGGACTCACCGCGGGAGTAGACGCCGACCTCTGGAGCTTCTATTTGGGGGATAAAAGTTGCTAGTGTGGGATGTTTGAAGTTGTGCTTAGCCGCTGACATGGTGCCTGTGGAGTTTGGAGCTGGTTGCAGAAATTTTCCTTAATAAGCTGGAGAACATTTGTTTGGATCCATCAGTGCTGCTGCGTGTTCTGAAGACTGTGACTAACCTTATCTAGCCTACCTATGAAACATCGGAGTGTATGATGGAGTACCGCCTGGCTCTGGTCCCTCTGCTGCTTTTATTTGCACTCAGAACTTTGGCATATGGTGAGTTTGCATTGATTTTAGGTTATATATATATATATATATATATATATATATATATATATATATATATATATATATATATATACACACCCCCTCTGAAAACTTACTCCTTCCTGTCCTCTCCATCACACCCCCCTTCTCCCCCACACTATTTATCCCAGCATTTGTGCCTATTAATCCTCCTGAATGATGTCATTTTTTAAAAAAGGCCACTTAAACCAGCAGACATCCAGAGTAGCCCATATGCAGCTTTTACTCTGTGTCTTGCCCAAGGGACGCTGGATTCACACCAGCATCTGCTCCCCACAGAAATCAGACTCCAGGCCTCTCCATTCATCTCTATTATCAGACCCATTAGATGTCTCCTCCACACAATACAAACAGTGAGACCAAAAAACATTCAGTCTAAGTGAGCATGGCAGGAGGTTTGATTCCCCATGTGTGCTTAAAAAATGTATGAATTCTCTCTTACTGTAATGATAAAAGCCTTAACTCCAGATGCTGCACTCTGGTGTTGTTTACTTTGTGGCGTTGGAGTGATGAAGCTGTTTTAGCCTTCACTGGATCCCTTGCTGCTTTTTTATTTTGCAAAGTGTTTGTTGTTTAATTGCTTTAAAAATGACTGTACAAACAAAGCTTTCATGCATATCTTCTAAAATGGTAACTAAATGCCACTAGATGCTGCATTCTTAGATCCATCAATCATGCATGTGTACCTTGTAAATTGCCAACCAGTTAGCTGCAGGCTCTTTTTGTCTACACACACCTACATCTTCAACTCCTGACTGTGATCTACAAAAGGCAAATTTCCTTTGACGTGTGATATAGTTTGTGACAGTGTTAGTGTCTCTGGGCCCCGGCCCCACCGCTGACTGAGCCTCCGTTCTTTTAACAAGCCTGTAAACATTGGCTATGAACCGGCAGCATATGAACTCAGCATCTGTGAAAGTGCTCCTTCAGTGACTCCAGATGCTCCTCTGGGACTACAAAGGCTGGATTAAAGCTGCTTATTTTCACTTTAGCAAAACACACAGTGACATAAAAAAGAGCCTGTACTGTTTTTAGCCACGAGACTTCTTCTTTAATTCATTGAAATTTACATTTAAATGCACGTTTCTGTCACATTCTGACATCCTGGAGTAGATCAAAGAAGCTTCCACAGATAGAATATTCCACTGTGATCATCCTCACTTCATGTCACATTTCAGAGGTCTGGTCAACAGACTGTTTGACCAGTAAGGTGACACCGGAGTCACGTCAGTCATCTCTGTCACCATCAGTCAACAAAGTTCCACCCTCTCAACAACTGTCATCAGGCCATGTGTTTGCTCTTTTATTGAAGGCAGGGGTTGCAAACAGCTGCCTTGTTGTTTGAGTGAGTGTCCCCACAAACAGAACCACTGACCAGATCAAATAGCCTGCGCCAAAACAACCCTGATACCCACACTGTAATTACAGTCTGAGCACACAACTCCATTTCCTTTAGGGAGGGAAGTGCTGCGGGGTGTAATGTGGCTGGAATAGCACAATTACTGTGACTGTTTAAAAGGTCTTTTTCTTCTGTTACTGGCGGTCGGGAGCATGAGGCATTTCAACCACGCTGTCATCCGCAGTGACGTGCGCTGGATGTGGTTGGTGGGGCTTTAATGGATTGGTCAAGGACAGTTTGACAGGAGTTATTGCTCCTGCAGGGTTTGCATTATGAGATCCCAGGAACTGTATGGGACTCTGATATTAGCACCTGACTGATATTGACTGAAAAGTGCAAATTTATAGAACATAATACAAATACATGACGCTTGGGACAATTTATTCATGATATCATCACATAGTTTAAAGTGAAGCTGAACAGATGTATGGAGCATACGTTGCTAACTAGCTTGTGAAATACAGTGCTGTAAACAATAAACAATGACAGTAATGTCATTTTACTCTACAAGTACAGATGCCTTGCCTCAAGCTTCTGAATGTGCACCAGTATTGCAGAAAATACACATAAAGTATGCCAGAGAGCTGGTGCTTGAATCCCCAAAAATGGTATTGACCCAGCAATTCAATATCAGGCAGGTTCTACTGAGGATTTTTATCCACAAAGTAAAGAAGCAGGTCGCTAATATTAAAATATACTGAAAGTATACTGGCCAATGTTTTGAAATCAATATATGTTGTCCCCCAAAAAACAGTATCGGCCCCAAAAATCCGATATCTTTTCGGATGTAAATAGGATTTTTACTTTTACTTTAACTTTACTTTTTATGATTTTAAAATCATTTTAAGGAACAACATTGCAAAAGACTATGTGTGTGCCAGCATGTTTAATGGTAACTGTGTATTTAGATGGTATAGTGAATTTAAATGTATTTCCCACAATGCAAAGGGAAATGGTCTTGTACTTTGTGTGGATGGCACCATTGGCATATTGACAACAACGTGTCTTCTTTTTCTTCTGCTGAGAGGGAAAAAAAGACACAGAGAAACCTTTGTAGTCATTTTTCAGAACAAACGCACTCACCCCCCCCCACCTGCCTGCCCATCTGTTCTTTACAGATCAATTAGGCTGTCAATAGCTGTGATATGATGCATTGAAGTGAGCCTGTACAGCATACAGTATCTCCTAGAAATATGCAATGAATCCTGAAAACTGGAAAGAGTCAGGGCGAGGGACTATACATCCTTTTCCTGTCATTTCAGACCCCCCCCCCCCCCCCCACCCAAGGCATTGCTAAATTTAGAATTTAAAATAAAAAAGGTACATTTATATATATATATATATATATATATATATATATATATATATATATATAAACACCATCCTTTTATAACGCTTATCTGCAAAGCAGGGGTTGCAGGCCCTCTCTTCGTGTTTAAGGGACAAAACAACCACATACTGGGGGCACTGCAGACTTGTACAGACTTCACAATAAAGGACTGAACTGAGCAGGAACTCCATTTAGCAGCGGGCGCTGACAGGACAAGTCAGCTCTACCCTCTCCTTTAAGGTCTCAAGTGCGGCCGCCCAAGGGGCCCCGGCACAATGAGCTTCCCACCTCAGGCTGCAGACAGATGGATGGCCCCCTGACATTAGTTCCAGTGGTTTTTTTTTTTTTTAGGAGCGCTGACCTCTTTGTTTACTGCTCATAATACTGAAATAGATGTGCTGCTGCAGATGCATGCCTGACTATATGTAATGAAGCCTCAATCACAGAGCGCACGGCAGCGATGCACTGTGAGGCTGCATAATGTTGTGGGATAATCCAGCCCTGTGGAGTGGGCAGTGCAGGTGGTGTAGGTGTTGTTTTGTGATTCAATAGAGTGATCGTTCTGGTCTCCCAGCGGAAGAATTTTCCTTGCTGTCACTGGTGACTGAAAACAAAGCGACATGAGACAGTGTGACATATCCACATCTCTACCCTGCATCCTCTTTGCACATAAAAAATTGGACACATCCTAAATATGTCCAACAGCTCCAAAGGTGCATGTGGTATTTGTGTAAAAAGAGGTGTTGTCATGATAGAAGGGAGCTGACCTAAAGACCTACAGGAGATGTGTAGGGTCCACAGTCTTTAAATATTGTATTTAGGGGGCGATAGAAATATCGGCCAAAAAATGTACAGCACAAGAAACATGGTCATACACACAGTGAAGAGTTTGCTATGATGTAGTTAATAGCTTGCTAACACCTGAACAGAAGAACAAACATCTATTATTCATCAGTGGTTAGATAATACATCTCCATGCAGTGTGTCCCAGATGTTTACCCAGATGGGTTTCTACACAGGTGGAGTACAGTATAAACACAATCTATGAGTCATTACAGCCTCACAAAACATTATAAATGGACCACACGGGTGCCACAGGGTGAGGATGCAATGTCTGCAATGTGTATGTATGTGTATGGAAAATGTGTGGAAGTCACATGGAGGGATTTGAGCACAAACAGTATGGACCCTCCACCTAATTTTACTCAACATAGGAAGTCCCTATGATGTACCAGTGTCTGACATGACTCACATTTACCCCTGTTTACTGTCCGCTCTGGTTCAGAGTGCCAATCAAAGCAGCAGCCAAACTTTTCTGCAGAATAAAAAGGAGAAAAAAAAGGCCCACGGGTGCAGCTACAGCTGTCACTGCCGTGACTTTGTCGGTGGGTTGGATATGTTTGTGAGAGTCTGGCACTCGTAAGGCTCAGTGTGAGAAAGAGCCAACTGATAATGGATCATTTTTGGCACTGGTGTATCAAGGTGATGCTGCGTGCTGGAGGAATTTTGACAGGTGCTGTGGATGATTTAATGGCTGGTTTCAGAACTGACATGGACAGCTCTTCTTTTTTTTTGTGCAAAAAGTGACAGTCGCTGCGTACCTGTTATTTTGTGATGGGAGTGTTGATACACAAAGGGTGACTCAGGGATAGGAGGCAGTAAGTGTGTCTGCTCGGCTATTTGTTCTCTGTTTGACGACTGACAGTTATGCCCGATCGTATTAAGGAAATGTGACGAGGCAATTAGAGCAACTCCTCTTCTTGTTATCTTGTTAAGTGCAGCTCGCTCAAAAAAAATAAAAAAATCAAAAGCTTTGGTAGCTGTTAGAGAAATGACAGCAGCTGGATGTGAATTCTTCTTGCTGTTCCTTCCCTTTACATCCACTTCATGACTTAATTATGCATCAGAACTGATGTTCCTTGAAATCTCTTCAACAGTATGTGAAGGGTGCATTTATCTACTTTTCTCTTTCATAGTGATGCTATCGCTCTCATAAATACAGGATCGTTGACTGCTGCAGTTATACATTCTCAGTGATTCATATATGATTACGGCTCATTCCCTTCATGGGATCATCATCTAGTCTCCTTACAATGCCGACAGTGTATGAGTGGAAACTGATGAAACTTTATATTTAGTGCGAGCACACTGGGGTGGATCAGTCGGATGAATAAAAAAAGATCAAGCCAGGCTTTTTTCTCAACTTATAGCTTTTCTACATTTTATTTCGAGTTTGTGAAACGAGCTTATTCAGGCAATCGAGGTTTATTTTTTTTACCTTATCTGCATTGTTTTGCTTTGGACTTATGGACTTCAGGAAGTCCCCGTCTGTACCCTTTCCTCCCTCTGTGCCATGTGTGATCTATGTGGTCGGGCAGATAGCTGGAGATAACGCTCCACAGCCACACATCTTGCAGGAGCTAATCTCAAAAGTATGCATTGGCATTTCCTCACAGTTGGCCGACCGCAGCCGGCGGAACCCCCTCAAGGATTTCTTTCCCTGACATGAGCACAAATACACTCTGCCCTCACTAATGGACCGATAATTAGTGATAATAAGTGATCCGGTCTTCAGCATACATGCAGCCTAACTTTAAACTTTGCTTTCTAATAAAAGAGTGGCTACAGCCAATATTTGCCTTTCCTTACTTTCCTCCTTCCCTCCGATCATTTCCCCTCTATTTCTTCTTGTCTCCTCTTGCTCTCATCATAGAGCACTCGCAGCAAAATGGGATAAAGAGTGAGAGTCTAGTCCTAGAATACAGCTCTCTTGTTTTTTCAGAGCTTACACACGGAGAAATAAAAACCTTTGTTAAACTCGGTGGTTGGAAAATCGGTGCTTGTTACTGGTGGGCTACTGGAACTGAAACTGACAATTCTTGGCAGGAGAACTTAAATGAAGTCTTCAGTATGAAGTTGCAATCGAAGTCGGGACTGTTTGAATATGAGAAGCTGAACCATCCTTAGAGTTATCGATGTGTATATTTTGATGTTCTGTCGATTATTCATGCCAGAATGTGGTGAGCGCTTCAAAGCAAACAGTTAAAATCTGCATTTTAAAGCAGTGTCTTGCTGCCCCTTCAGACCTGTTTCTGCAGTGTTGGAAGTAAATCAAAGCTTAATCAACTCCCAAGCCTCTCAGTCAAGGAACTTTTTTTGTGTGTAAGAATAGTGTGTTAGGCTTAACGGCCTGTTCCTGTTGGGCTAGTAAAGACGCTGCTGTTTGCTCTCTATCGACAGCAGGCTGCCTCACTCTTGTCAGCTTGCCTAAACATGTAGCCAATCCTCATTTCAGCTGCTTCACCAGAGAGAAAGAGAGAGAGGCCGCACTCAGAGGGAGAGCGAAACAGAGTTGTTAGTGGAAAGGGCAATTTTTGGTAGCTGCCGTGGGAGTTGGGATCCTTTAGCTCCCAAATTTCCATGATCCTGGCAAGACAAGAGCAGTACGAGGCAGATACTAACAAAGCTGTTCATGGCCCCAGGAAAGACACGATGAAAACAGCCTATTTCCTTTTCCAAAGTTGACCCTACTCATTTAGATGCTTTGCATCAACACAAGCTCAATTAAGAAGGGTTGTCTCTTTATGGCCGGCACTTTGTATTCTCATGCAAGTACCTCATTTTGTTGTCCCCACAGGGTCAAAGAGTAGGAGGCAGAGGAGAAAGCACTCCAGCCTGCCTCCCTCACCGCTGCCAATTTAACTTTGAATGCACATTTGCAAATCAATTGCTGTGGCTTCGGTGAAAATCAAGTGAAGGAGGAGGATGCAACAAAGCTGTAAAACAACAAATTCTGTAAGAGGGGAACCAGCCCGCTAAAAAGAATTGCAGATGAGGGAGGGGGGGGGGCAGAATTTTCTTTGATCGTCATCTTCTGCCCCCCCCCCCCTCCACTGCTCCTTCTTTAAAGATTGCAAAGCTCTCTCTGTTCACCAATGGCAACCACTTTTAATACTGTTGTACTAGAAGTTCAGCTTAAAAAGACTTTTTGTAGCCATTAGCAGCTCTGTCTTATAAAAGTAGACCGTGGCGGGGAGGCTGGTTATCTCAAGTGCAGTGTGTGGGTTAGCTCAGCTTAGCCTTAATTTTAGTGGCTAAGCCAGAGCATGGCTTAATCTTTCTTCTTTACCACAACTCACCACAGAGTGATAAGGAGTGCAGCTTTTGATGTATTGCAGTATTCTGATTTATTTAAGTCCTTCACATAGAAATGAAAGACATTTCTCACACTGTCTGTGCTGGGAGACTTGATGAGGGTGCAGCGCCCACCGTGTTTTAGGTCCTTTTCCCTGTAGGGCCGTAGTGAACCAAATATTTTGATCCTATATGTGGTGACACGTACATGGTGGTAAAATGTCAGCGTTTACCAGTTCCATACTTGAATGCAATATTCACCAGCTGTAGTTATGATTTTGCACATAACATATGAGCATATACAAATTAATTAATTGACAGAGTAGCTCTTTTATGATATTTTTGTTGCAGAAATATCTTATATATTTTAAACTCTAGACTTCATTTTAACTGAATTTTAAAGGTTTAAAATATTGTTGTGGTGTCACTTTGGGTCCTGAGAAACTGTGCTAACATTTCTCCCCATGTTCTAAACTATGTCTTTTGCAAACCAAAAATAAGTTGAAAGTTGAAAAATCAATGATCACCACAGGTGTTTTTGTTACATGTTGAAGTCCAAAAAGGCCTAAAAACAATCATTTGAAAACACAGCTAAGCTGAGCAGGTAGCTAGAAGCTTTCATAATAACAGTTGATTTACTTCCAACTGCAGAAACAGAACCTCTAGATAGGCTAGTGAGCCGATCTAGTGTCCATTGAGCCCTTTGTCCAATTAGAGAGCAGTACTAGAAACTAGTAGTAGGGCTCTCTTTCCATGCTCTCTGGTTCATAGCATGGAAATTATCCAACAACTAACCTGTAGGATGATCTACTGGATAAGCTACATGATCTCTCCACGGTGCTACGAGTGTGAAAGGAAGTCTAGGGATCTGTGTTGAAGGCCAAATCCTACTACAACTGGTCAGTTCATTCAGTGCTACACACATAATAATATTTTTCTGATCTACTTGCCGAGAGACTGCTGCTTCTTTGACTTCACAGAAATGTGGTCTGGACCCAGCTGGACCTGCAGACCTTGTTTTGTGCTGTGACAGAAATGTGGTTAGACTCATGGTTGTGTAAACATCAACTTGGTGCCGCTTTACTTCTCATCACTAGTGGATTAACAGAGCAGTGAATTTTTGCTTCATTTCTGAAATATAAAACTGCTAGTTTTATACATAATTGTGTCATTGAATTAAGCTTCAGTGAACATAAAATGTGTAATCGTAGCTTAGCACATCTTGATGAAAGCAGCTTTGGAACAGGAGTTCTAATTGCAGCAAGGTACAAGTGAAGGATCTGAATTCTTCCTCCACTGCATGTAATCCCTGTGGTAGGTCAGCCTGAGGGTGTTCTGCATGGTGGACTTTCAGCAGTGAGACAGTTGGTAAGTAGGTGTGAGGATTTGCTTTGACCTCAGGATTGAGCCTTGTACAAATATCAGACAAAATGAGCACCCTTCCTGGTTTTACTGCATGAGTCAGACAGTTATCTGATCATCATACCATCTGTGTTTGGAAAACCTGTGAAATGCAGTCTGGGAGAAAAAAAAAGAAAAAGATGCAGAGGTAAGTGCATATTTACATCCAGAGTACCGGTAGGTGGAGAACAGGGTTTAACAGCACTGTCACCCAAAGCAAATAGCTTGTCAAGTAACATTATGTTGAAGTGGACTTTTTATAGCAAATCAGAAGATATGCGCATAAAAACACATCACTTAGTTGCTTTGTGTTTTTGTTGGTGCTGTTGCTGTCAAGACACTTCTTCTGAAACGAGAGTACTGTGAGCACATCTGTAATCACACGTTGACAGTCACTCATTTGACCTGCGACTTCTTTCTGGATAATTGGAGTGGAACTATTTTCGTTTTAGAAGATGCTGCAGCAGCAACATCTCTTCAGTTAAAAGTAGCTTTAAATGAAGGTCTAATTTGGTATCATGAAAAAGTAGATTTATTTTTAAAAGTTCTCTATTTTAAGGCTTTTAAAGTTGACAAAAATTGATATTGATATCCCTCAGATTTCAGCGGTTTGACGTTTTCATGCAAATAAAAGGACGACTCTATTCTCGCATCATTTCAATGCTTGTCAGGAGCGTACAGATACGTCTGGGTTAGTGGCTGTTGTTTTTTTGTTTTCCTGCCTTTTCAGAGGAAGTAAATCTGCTTAGGGATGAAAGCCCACTTGTGTGTTTGTGGTGAAATAAGCCTGGGCACTTGGCAGGATGGAGGCTGGAAATCAACTGTAGATATCTGGCAGTGGTCCTCTATACTTGTTTTATATTAGCAGGACACACCGCTTGTTCTTTTGCAAGATGAGAGAAAGTTCTGCCTCAGCACTTTGCCATCCTCCATTATAGAAAGGACATTGCAGCAGGAGTTTGTGTTCCCCGTGGCTGTTTTTTTTCTTCCCCCTTTTTCCAATTTTTCTCATTCAGTTTTTGTGCCGCTCGCACTATTTCTCTGTCAGCCTCTCAGGCTTTATTCTCTCCTCCCCTTTTCTCTAGTTAAAAGGACTTTGAAGTTGTCTGACAGTAATTCATTCTCTGTTTGAATTTGTCCTGATGTTTAAATATAATCTAAATACAGTGCTCCACATGAGCCCTTTTGATTCAGAGTCTGTCAGTTTGGACTCCTCAGGTAGGAGTTCATTCAGTGGAAGTTCATGCTGTGTAGGATTAATTAAGATAAACACCTCTCTGCCATACTTTCCTGGAATAACCAGACTTTCTTCAAGAGATAACCACCTCTATATCAAACTAAAGCTTTTGTTTGGTAGATGTTGGTCAACTTGAGTAATCTGACAATGTAAAGGCTTAACACATGGGTACATATTAACTTCATATACTATTTATTTCCATTTTAGAAACTTGCCCTGTGGAACAGCACATGTTTTTGACAGCCTCACAAATATGAAGCCTATGGCTTGCTGCTATATAGGTAATGAGTCTGTCAACACTGACAAAGGCTGAAAAATGACATCAATTTAGAAGGAAAATGAATGCATTCATATATCAAATAATAACATTCATTTTATTTTATTTTACTAGAGCATCTGGCCCTCATAGTGTCTGCTGAGAAATATTCTGGCCCTCTGAAAAATGTAGTTGATGACCCCTGCTCTAGGGAAATGGTTTCACTTAAGTGCCTGACACCGAACACTGCACGACAGGGATGTGTAGCTGCTGTGTATAAGACTATGTCATATATGCATGTATTTTTTCAACCAGGGAGCAGGAGCCTATCCCAGCTGTCAATGGGCAAGAGGCGGGGGTACATCCTAGACATGTTGCCAGTCTAACACAAGGCTAAAATAGAGAGAGACAGATAATCAGTCAAACTCGCTCTCACACAGACCAATTTAGAGTCCCCAATTAACCCACCACACATAAGGCAGAATTGCTAACCAGTGTACCACAGTGCCACTTGAGACGACATTATTTAATGTCATAATTTGCTTATTAATCACAGGGAGAAGCAACCATAATCTATCCAAAACACCCCAAGAAAGTCCATCTGACAGGCAAGAGTCTCCCTTGAGCTTTCTCCCATGGGTGTTGATGTGATTAAGCCTGGGACCTGAAAACCATACGGCTTGAGCGTCCTCTGCTTTCTTTTACCAGACCCAACTCCTTAATTAATAAAGTCCAAAAATCCACAAGTGGATCTACAATTGGCAGTGCGCACAAATCATTCAACTGCTCTCTACAGATGTGTTTTAATTTGTCTTTTCTCCATACATCATCCCTGTCAGCCCCTCACAGGGTCCTACAGTACAGTATCCCTGTGGCTTCATTAGCTCACATGTATCTTTGAGAGCTGCTGCCATCCTGCTGTAGTACACCATGGGCATGAGTTAATAGGTCCTTAGAGGGTGCAGACATTCCTATTAGAAACCATCCTCGAGACAACCAGCCTGGCTCTCCATACTCCAGCTGTCTGTTTAACCTGATCTGACTTCATCTTTTCCAGCCTCACCCTTATCTGTTACACACGTCTACAGTCGCTTCGAGCTAGCTAACAGGGGAGATGCTTGCTTTAGATATTCAAGGTATCCCTGGGATTAGATCTGAACAATTGTACTATCAATGATCAATGATACCAATAGGTGCAGAGATCAATATTATTGACATGCATTCAAATGTTTGATCATGTGGCTTACATTTTTCCATCATCCTTTGAATGATCTGGGATGCAGTTTATAAAGGTATACACCATTGAGGTTGAAAAGCATTTCTGCTTGTGAGAGACAGCAGCTGAGAGATCATTTCATCAAGCCTTCATATCCTTGGACGTCAGAGGATATCATGTTCAAGTGTCAGTGTTCACTTCCAGTTGAACGTCCACGTTCCACATGGGCGTTCTCTTGATGATATTTAGCTCAGTCCCACACAGTGTGGTCTCGTCCTCTTTAAAAGCCTTTGCTTTACATTTCCACATGGCTTGTTCCAACCATCTTGTACTGTAAAATTTATGAGTCAGCTCTTAAAGGGCTGTGTCCTGCTGAGCTCTCAGCTCAGACAGTACCCCTCCCATTCCCATCTCCCCACCCGCATCCAGACAGGCTCAGTTTAGCCACGATGCATTCTACCTTAAAGCTATTAGACGAACAGTCTGCAAAGCCAAGTGACCTTGTGGAAGGAGAGGCACTTAACAAAATGACAACTGTTTTATTCTGCCGGAAGGCAATGTTGTAAAAGAAAAAAAAGAAAAGAAAAGAAACATTGCGTTTCTTTGGTTATGTTTCAGCTGGTACCACATGTAAAAGTTCTCAGTTTTGATAACTGTAAGGTCAGTGTGTACTGTATATTGTTTCCTATTTATAGGGGAGGGTGCTGAATGTTAAAGCTACAGCAAATGTGTAAACATTTTAGGCACTTCAGGCAGTTTAAATTGATTTGGAATCATCAGGGAGGCGTCTGAGATTACAGACAGCCTGGGATTACATTCAGAGACAGACTAAATCCATACCAGACCTGTGGCAAGTTTTCCACCATTGCTAAGAGGAGGATTGGAATAATTATAATCAAATAAATGATAAATGAGTTGCACTTGGTGCATAAGAGCAAATCTGGGCTTAAGGACTATACATTGGAGAAACAGATGGAGAGTAAGACTTGAACTGTGCAGTACAAAATTCAAAGGTTGCACCAGCGTTTTGGCGGTCTGGATTTTGCAAGACCTCTGGTTTATCACAAGGTACTGTTCTGTCAGCGGTGTGCAGTGAAACATAGAATGCACCTTATGCTTTTTTCTTTACTAATAAAAAACACTTGGGGCAGACTTGTTGTGCCCAACTAGTCTACAGATCTGTCCATTGAAGAGTGCAGCTATTGTCTTCAAAAGTATGCAGTCATTGTGAGGATAATTAGTCCTTTTTTTCTTGGTTCTCGTTAGCTTAGCATTTTACTAACATCAGCAAGAGTAAATATTAGCAGAAGATCAGCAGACAGTGAATAGCAAAACATGGTGTCTGTAGGGCTTTAAATGTGAACAATACCCAAAGGTACCCAGTAGTATTCTTACTGTTCCTAGTGCTGTATACTATACTATACTATAAGAATCTGTACACCTTAATTTGCACCCAATCTTATATAAACACAACTCGTACGGTGTATTTCACGTTGTACTTTTTCACTTTAAGACAAGAGGAAAATGCAGCATTGAGTGCACAGTGACAGCAGGGAAGTACAGCCTTTAAAGATGTATCTGTATCCTGTGATGTGCTTTCAGTGCTTGAAAGCCAAAAGCAGCTGCTATTTGAGTCTAATTGGAAGCCTCAGCACCATTTCCTCCAATTCAGAGTTTCCTATTTCTCCATCTCTGAGAATGTAATTGCACCGTCAGACCCTGTTCCATATCCCCTGTCAGTGAAAGGCACTTATGTGTAGTTTTTAATCCTGCAGAACTTTGTAGAGGATTTGCCACTTTAAAAGGACGGGGCTGCTTTTCTTATCAGATGTTATCAGGACAGTGGGATGAACTGTGGTATGAAGCTCTGCTACCTTTTACCACTCATGTCAGCCATGCAGCACAGACAGTGCAGTGCACCTCATAAGATTGTATGCACAACAGCTTGTGTCGCTATGTATGCCCTGAAAACACAAACACAGGACCATATACTGCAGCAGCACTAAACGCAGCAGTTCTGTGACAGTGAAAAATTGTTTTAGTTTAACAACAGCACGGCCTCTTGGATGAGTAGGAAGGCAAGACAAATCAGAAACACACCCCATGACTGCAGCGACAATCATCGCCGGAACACTGGCAAAGACGCACCTCCTGTTGTCATTCTTTCATTTGCTCTCCAGGGGGATGTTGCACTTATGCCTCACGGTGCCTGACTTTGTGTTATTGCTTTTCATACATAATTGTGCCGCCAACATGCTGTCATTCAAATCACAGAAAAAGGAAGAAAAAAAAAGATGAGAAGGCAGGGAGGAAAGCACTTAAAACACTTCACAAAACAAATTCTGTGGGAACCACCACAAACTTGACTTCAAGTGACCAGAAACATAGTGATTACAACTTGTACCATGCAGAGCTGGGTGCAAACTTACAGATGTAAGGATTTCTCTGGATGGAGATTGTTCTATGTATTGATGAGTATTTTAGTCTACCTCCTTCCCCTCCGCAGTTGGAGAATTTAGAGCATGTAATTTCACACGTCCTCTTTGAATGCAACTGTCGAGCAATTACATTACATGCTCATTTCACACAGCCATGTTGTTGGTGATAAAATTGTGCGTTATTCTGCAGCTTGAGAGGTTTAGAAATAGGGTAACTGTGCTTTTATAAGTTGTGCCGCCCACTTGGCTTTTTGTGGAGAGGCCAGAATGTATAAAAAGACTGAGGATTTTCAGGTTCTGTATTTATTCAGCTCTCTCTTCCCTTTGCAGTGTTGCCATGGTTTAATTGAGTTTTTTCATCATTTAGCTTTGACTCTTCACTACTTCTGTCTTTAAACTGCACCCACTCATTTTCACAGCATCATGGAAAACTCCACCACAATCACCTGCATGATGATCAAGAGTCTAACCCGTTCTGTCTTTTTTTTTCCCCCTCCAGGATCCCGACCCAGGTTAGAGGATGCTGCTCCCCGGATAGTAGAGCACCCGTCTGATTTGATAGTCTCCAAGGGCGAGCCAGCCACACTCAACTGTAAAGCAGAGGGACGTCCGACTCCGATGGTGGAATGGTACAAAGACGGCGAGCGGGTGGAGACGGATCGAGAGGACCCCCGATCGCACCGGATGTTGCTACCCAGCGGCTCCCTCTTCTTCCTTCGAATCGTCCACGGAAGGCGGAGCAAGCCAGATGAAGGCGTGTACGTGTGTGTGGCGCGCAACTACCTTGGTGAGGCTGTCAGTCGAAATGCGTCCCTGGAAGTTGCAAGTAAGTGCCTTCTTTTTATTTATTGCTGCAGTTGCTGTGTGTGTGTGTGTGGATCGCGAGAGAGTGAATGCTGCTGTTCAACCATAGTGTGCTCTGCGTATAGGCCAGAAAGGGTGGAAGAGATAACCCGATGCTTGTCCACAACAGGTGTCAAACATCATGTAATAAGAAGTGAATTAAATCACAGATAAAGTTCAGGGGTAATAACGTTAGCTGCTGGCTCAAAGCACATGCAGCTTCAAAAGACTCTCCGGTCTCTTATCATCGCCTTCACTCAGCTGAGTTAACTCAGACGCCACCCCTGACCTTGGTGTCAGATCTCCCCGGCAGCTTTCACCCTCAGACCCGCACCCCCTCCCTCTCCAGCCTCCGACGCCACATCCTATCTTCTCCCCGCTCCGCAGAGCCCGACTGCTGCAAGTGGGGGCCTGTTAATGTAGATGGATGACAGCTAGCTCCAGCGACAAAGATAACACTTGTCGCCACCGGACAGGAACGCTGAAAAACTGTCTCGCAGGGCTGGGACGAAAGGTTAGTTGGCAGCTTCTCACCAGCAGATGTTAGCTCCTTAAAATACAACAAACTCCTGTCAGAGTCCAACAGATACCTCTTTAAACAGTGGCACCAATTAAAGCTTTACTTTTAGAAGAGCTCTATTAAGTTGCACTTTATTTTGACAGCAACAGCAGAAGGCGGCATTAATGGAATCCAGGAAGGTTTTCTGAATACAAATAAAGTTGAGGGCAAAGTACTGCTGTGGAAATGCTGCTTATATAACAGACAACATTAGTACTGTTATCTTTGCTTATCTGCGAATTTAGACGAAAAAGAGTCTTGCAGAAACACAATTTAAACATCTCCCTCACTCTGGTCCACCCTTTAAAAGTAAAACAATCTCTGGAATTTCTCATTGCACTAATATAAACCAGCTGAACGCATTAAAATGGACTGAAAACCTGTGAAACTCAAGACTCCTGGCCAACACCTTGTGGTCCGGCGGCATATTTTCCTGAAAGGCCCCAAAGTTAATAATCAGGCTGAGTTTCCTCCGCAGCCCATGAATCACTCTCCCGACTCTTCAACCAGCCGGGATCTGCGCAGTGTGTCCGCCACCTCACCTGAAAGCTTTCCTCGAGCAGCGAGAAGAATTACTTTTCAACTCCATTTCAGTATCAACCTGAAGAGCTGCAGGGTGTTTGAGGCATAAGCTGTGTGCGGAAAGCAGTCAGGTAGAATAGGCGGAGGTGTTGTGAATCACTTTTCACAGAGCTGCTTATGAAAACGAGCAGGGGGAACGGCGCAGCGACAGATGCCAGAAATTTCTTGCTCCCCACCAATAATCCCTAATGTTTGCCTCAACAGTGTCTTTACACTGTGCATCTTTTAAGCTCTTCTTTTGAGTTTCAAAGAAACTCTAAATTCCAGACATATTGGGCAGCAGTGAACCAAATGCATGGACACAGATTTAATATTATTACTGCCAGCTCCTTTGAGATACAGTATGGTTGGCAGCTCTTGAAGGTAACCAAAGAGTTCTTTTGTCGGTCAGCAAAATCTTAGACAAGGCTCTGTGCATGGTCATGTTTGCAAGCGAAAGGGTTTGTAATTGACCCTCTGAGCCAGAAACTCTACATACAGGAAGAACTTTAAAATTGTGAGCTTTCTGATGGTCCTTGATTGCATCATGTGGGGCTAAAAATCATGATATTAATTATTAATAATGGAATAAAATCAATTTTCACATTTAGTGTTTGTATGATGTATGCCCAGAACTGTGTTAAATTGCACAAAAGACATATTTGAGTTGTGTCTCTACTCAGAGCTATGACTGTGCTCTTTCCATAGAGGTGCTGGACTTAATATTTCAGTGAAACATGAGCCAACACTGATTAAAAATGGGACAGGAGGGGAAAACACCCAGGAGCTGCTTGGAATTCAGTGAGTTAAAACCAGAATGATCTCCATCTGCAAGGCCACTCGCTGATCAGCCCATGTCTGTTTCTGTATGTATCTCTGCTGGGAGCTGACATTCTCTGCAGCTGTCTGCACACAGACACAACTTGGCGTAAAGTAGTTGCTCACAGATAAGAATCCCTAATCCACGCTTGTAGAAGAGAAACAGTTTTTTTTTTTTTTTAACTTGTCTTTTTGTGCACTTGGGGGCTGCCAACACACACACACACTTTGGAGTATCGCCTCCAGAGAGAGAGAAAGAGAGAGCGAGGTTATATAGAACAAACACTGCCTGGTGCCAAAGCTGAGGCAGAGCCAGCTCCTTCCAGCCCCCCTCTGCATGGTACCAAAGGGGCCGGAGACGAGGCCAAAGGCACATAAGCCTGCCTGGGGCTGCCAGGGGCCTCAACATGGCACCAGAGGAGGCACAAGATGGCACTTTGTGGCATGGTGTCACTTTGCTCCTCAGCCTGTGACTTGGAAGCTCTGGGGGCAAACTGAGATGGAGCCGCATTATGTGGTGCTGTGTATATTTTGGTATCAGGGGTGGGAGCCAAACGCAGTGGGAAGAGTGGAAGGTTCAGGAGGTTTAACCCCTAACAGTCCATCTGCTCCAGGCAGCCGCTGAGTTGAACCGGCAATATTTTCCAGTGACGGTAAACTCGAGCTTTTATTTGGAGGTGTTTGTGTTGAAGTGTTTCATATCTTGATGTCTTTTGTGTGAGTTGACAAGAGTGCTCATGTTTTTAGAGTGGAGACATTTTCTCATGGTGAATTAAAGCAATCATCTTTCAACTTTGTTTGAAAGGATTTTAACTATACAGTGACACTCCACTGTAAAAGCACCCTGTTCAGGCTTTTAAAGGTGCTGGTAAAATGCTGGCAGATTCCATTTGTGATGTTTAAAACAAAATATTTCTTGCAACTCTTGACCTTATAATTCCTATACCTATACGCAACAGTGCAGTGTGCACAAATGGAAACATTATGACCTTATTTGGAGTAAAACTCTCACCAGGTCTATAGCCAGGTTTTGGACTATAGTTTCCATCTTTTATATGTATTATGTATTTATGTATACGATGTAGATCAGGATGGATCCTAATCTACATCAGCCATTAAACATGTTCCTTGAGGATCCCCTTTTTGGAGCCCACTCTGGAACATGGCTCCAATCACACCACTGACCCAAGGCTCTAGCAACCATTGAGGTCCCAAAGGTCCAGAACTCAGCTCTCCTGCAAAGATTGTATAACACCAAGATGTTCCACTTTCTCCTCATCACAGATGTCATTGTTTGTTTGTTGGGTGGATGATCAGAGAAGCGAATACTTCTGTCACTAATACAAGTTTGGCGGCTTGGGATTTTAGGTGTGCATCTATATAAGGTTTTACAGTCTGGTAAGGGTGCTCAGGGAAGCAGAAACAATTCAGTAATTATTTATGAGCTTTGGGAAAATGGGAAATATTACTAAATATTACTTAGACAGTAGATTAGTATTTTGTATGTTAAAAATATTAGATGTCACATGTATTTCAGTGGATTACTTTTTTGCAGTTTTATTGGTTATTACTGTACATAGCTAAAAAAAAACAACAGAAACATCCAGCACACATGACATTTTTGTATATTTGAGTTGATATGTTTGAAAGGTTGTGTCCTTGTAAGAGTCTTTTACAAAATATCTACAAAAAAATACGTTGCTGGGTCAATGAGATGTAGAAAATGTGATCACAGCTAAAATACATAATATTTATAAATGTTTAGGAGTCTTGTTCTGATAATTACCCAGGATAGATGGGTAATTATCAATCATTATTTCTCAGTTATGTGCAGATCATTGTTCCTTTGCAAGTATTTATATACTGACAATTAGGCACTCAATAACTCATTAGGGATGGTTCTGCTTCAGTAGCAGTTTCCACTTATTAGTAATGATATGTTTGATGAATGGATGTTTGATGGAACTGCAGCAGATGTAATTTTGATGCCGAGGCTCAAGAGGTTCTGAGATTAAGAGAGTATTTATACCAAAAGAAAAATGATGCACAGTTTCAGAAAATATTCACGCAGCTTAGCTTCAAAAAATCCCTTCCTCTAGGCCCTCTGTGTGATGTTACCTTGCATTAAGAGTCAATCCTACATGTATTTACTAAGTATTTCCTTCCAAAGTGTGTGTTTGGCGGCCCGCTCCTATCCGATTACACGCATAAAAAGAGAATCTTTGATCCTGAAAATGTGGCCTACAAAGTTGCGTGCCTGGAGCAGAGGCCAATTCATGTCAGATGGATAAAAGTCAGTCAAGCACAATAGACCTAACGGGCCAGACACCCCTGGGTGGGGATTTGACATTCAGAGTGACTTGCCCAAGCTCCTGGCTGGCTTTTCCTTTTGAGTGTTTTACACCTCTGACGTTTTTATTATGCCTGCTATGTCTCCACCGCCTGGCTTTATGGCTCATGAATATTCACGCTAGAAGGGGAAGAGTAGGGGAGAGGTGCTTTTTTTTCTAAGGTAGCGGGGGTGGAGTCAAATGCATGTCAAATAAAAGCGGCTGTGAGGAGGGGGGAAACCTCCGAGGGCTTTTTGTGCCCCTAAAAGTGACTTACACACCCTTTTTTGAAAGTTGTTTTGAGGTCACGCCCCCAAGGTTCGATAGCAGCTGCCGTGAGGAATTTTGGGAATGAACAGGTGAGGATGTGGTGAAACTCCTGTCCTCGTGTGTGTGTGTGTGTGTGTGTGTGTGTAGGCTTTGTAACGGTAGTCTGGACCAACTTTCTCAGTGTGACGGAAACAGCTGAACAGCACTGTCACCAGCTGGATCCTCCTTTCTCTTTCTGTTTTTCTCTGAGACACTGGAGACACACACATCATCACACACACACACACACCTGTCATATCGGTTTCGATCAGTGTGCATAAAATGGATTTCAGGGTGTGTATAAAGGATTTGGGGGTGTCATAGCGAGGAGAGAAGTTTAGCTTGAGTGGCTCTGATAAAAGAGATAAAGTGACCCCCCACTCCCACTCTGACCCCCCACCCCCCTCTCCATCCACTCTCTGCTCTCCTGGAGCTGCCCTCTGTCTCTGTTATTAACCCCAGTGGTCTGGAGCCATATGGGTTGTGATAGGAGCTCTGCAGGACATTCTGTCGTCCACAGTGGAGTGCATCATTGAAGCCTGTATATGACTCTGTGATCTGAATCAAAATGCTGGTTTTAGGGTCTCGTCTGGTAGAACTGAAACTATAGTCCTCATTCCAGCAGCCTTGGTTTGATTCAAGCCTGTAGTTAAATACCAAAATATCCCTTAAAATATCATAAAGATATCCTAAACATTCATTATACTTACTCTAACAATATGATAACAGTGAGTTATCTAGTCTACCGTGTCTATTAGCATAAACTGAATAACTGTTAAGCCTCAGCCCCAAGCTGTTTAACTGTTAACACTGGTTAGCATATAATGAATGAGCTCCTTTTTAGCCATTAGCCTGCTCTGAATGAGCTGATATTATCTGTAAGGAGACATCTGATTCTGTTTGGCTTCTGACCAATTAAGGATGAAACCTATTTGAGTGGAAGAAAGAGAGGCTGTTGACCTAAGCTGAGGTCAAACTGAAATCCTCAGCAGATCTTATCTTGTATCAGCCCTATAATCTGTTCTAAACGGCTTCAATCAATGAGCTGTCTTCATAAGCTGACTTTATTTGATACAGGTTGGCTTCTTCCTGTGCATCCACAGCAGCACGGAGGCCCATTCAGGTCCATTTGTCAGGGCACCTCTGTAGCTCAGGTGCTTTCTGTACACATTTTAACCAGCTGAGATACCGCAGTGACAACACCGTGCATCACCAAACACACACGCCTGTCATGAGTCAGGTTGTATTTGTATTCACCGCACCGAGGGAGTGATACAGTATTTCCTACTGGACCCCACGGCAGTGACACACTCAGTCAGATGATAACAAGCACTCCTGTTTGTGCTCGAGCTCTGATGTGTGCTCATGCTTCACTAATGGGATTGCAGGTCCCGGCCTTGCAGAGGACAGAGCCGGTGGTCATTCTGGTCTCAGAAAAAGGGGGGGATCAGATGGCTGGAGTGAGGCCGCGGGCCTCTGGCTTAACCCCCTCTGTATGATCTGGCCGTCTGCCGGTCATTGAGCCAGCCCCACACTAGCCAAACCCTCCTCCAGAGGATAGCAATGAATTAATTAGACGATACTAAAGGCGAGTGCAACCAGCGTGTGTGTGTGTGTTATAAAGGGTCAGTGAGACAAAAGCAGAAGGATGAAGGGGTTTGGTGTGGAGGGGGGAGGCGTTGACAACAGGTGGTGTGAGGAAGAGCATTAACCTCCTCCCCCCCTTTAACGACAGTGTAGCACAGGGGCCACAGGGGCTGCAGAGAACAATAAAGGCCCCTTGCTCCAACTGTTGTGTCCAATCACACCCCATTATCTTTCTCACTGTCTGTCTTTCTCACTGTGGACTAGTGCTAGTTGGTCGTTTCCTAGGTTTCCTCTGTTTGTATTCACAGATGTACGTTTCTGATTAGCTGAGAGAAATTCTATAAATAAGTGTTGAATAGGTTTTTTTTATTGTTGTAGTATCTGCATTGATTTAGTCATTCTAAAGCCAAACTTATACCTCTCTTCCTTTTTAACCCTTCGGCCGATTAGCCCAATAGTCAATGATTTTTTTTTTCTAATGTGTCAGCTATGGCTTACTAGTTGTGCCATGGACTGTGGAATTTTTTTTTTACAGAGCTTTCTTTGTACAAACAGTTTGATTTTGGCAGTTTTGTTTATTGATACAAACAGGATTTTAGGCTCAAATTTCAATATTTTCATGTGATGCATTCAATGACCATATAAAAGTTCACAATTCTTTTTGTTTTTACCATTTCATGTTGTGACAAATGGTGTAATTAAAAAAATAACATGCAGGTTAAGGGTTTGAGATGACTAAGTTAAAAAAGAAATCATT
Organism: Parambassis ranga; assembly: GCF_900634625.1. NCBI lineage: Eukaryota > Metazoa > Chordata > Actinopteri > Ambassidae > Parambassis > Parambassis ranga. The sequence continues at coordinate 19,705,433 of NC_041034.1, forward strand.
TCTGTAATAAGTTTAATTAACAGATTAAACAGATTTATTGTTCAACAGAAAAAAAGAAACTAAGTGACTTTTCTGTGTGTTTTTGCTGCTGAAGTATCTTGATTAAGAATTTAATTAATTGAGAGTCATTTGTTACAGAATGCAAATGGCCCCCTGTTCTGGGATCATTGAGGCCAACAATAGCCTTCAGGCTGTGGTGTGGCTGTGATATTTCAGGGTACAGATTAAAAGAATGGACCACAAACTGGGAAAGCTTTTATCAGACAGGTTGCATCAGACAGAAGGAAGGTTTAGAACTGATAATGTGATCATTTACTCCCCTGTCCCTGTGACTATCAGGTTTCATTCTACATAATAATGCTGTAATTATTTAACATGCAGGCCAATGTCTATCACAGTTTGGTGCCAGATGTTGTGCAGCACAGGAGCAAAAGTTGAACTAGGACAAACCTTTGTTGTTGTCCGCCTCAGCCCCTCTGCGGCAGCCCCCCCCCCCCCCCCCCCCCCCTGCTACACCAATGCAGCGGGCTCATTGAAATTAATGAAGAGTCTGTGTTTTTTAATGTGCTGCTAATGTCAGTCTCAGTGCATCTAAAGGAGGGGGAGGGGAGGGGGGGTGAGGGGGGCATCATGATAAAACACAGCCAGCGCTCAAAAAGTGGAAGAAAGCAAGGACAGACAGCTGTAATGAGGTTTAACACAGGAATCGTCCGAATGCAACAAACAGCAGATACAGTGATAGAAAATACAGAGAGGATGAAAGAAATCCATCAATTCATCACAAAATAACACGGAGCAGGATGCATCTGGGGAGATCCAGGCATCGTTCATGACAGACAGCGAGAGGCCAACACGATCAATAACACGCTTCAAACAGATCAATCACATGCAATCAGAGCTTGATTCTAAAGAGGGAGGGCATTAATGTCACAGGGAGGGAGAGGTGTCTGGCTATAAAGCAGGAAAGTCAGCGTGTAAGTGTTAAAGCACCAAATAGAATGTTTTTCAGAATGAGTGCATTTTAATTGTTATATAACCCGTTCCATTCTGCTTTTGCCAGCTCATTTTAATCAGTGGACAATTTATTATTGCCACTGGATGACTCATCCCTGTTATTTGGCAATTTGTTGTGCTGGCAGGACAGCTCATTCCAAGAAGAGGACATCTCAGGTCAGTAATTGGACTGAGATGTCTCCTCCTGAAGGTGAATTTAAGTTTATAACCCTCTGGCCTCTAAAACCAGCCGGCCAGTGGGTGAAATGACACCAAATCTGAACATGATATGATATATATGATATTTCATCAGTAACATTTTTGCAGTCTTCACTGCAAATAGGATGCTGTGACTGATTTATGTGTGACTAGAATCAAATGACAAAAAATCTATTGCTGCCCCAATCTTTACTAGAAGCTGTAGCACCTGTGTGCACATGAAGATATGCTGAAAAAATAACTGTTGTTTATTTAAAGTGTATAAATATCTACACATTTTTTTCTTCTCCTGTTTAAGTTTTATGTCTTTCTAACTGTGTTATATTGTACAAAGGCACGTTTGACTTCTCTCCTTGTAGCCATGACTGTGCAGCAGTTTATACTGCAGTGAAAAATGAGCCCACACTGACTACAAATATGACAGGAGTGGAAAATGCCAAGAAACTGCTTGGGGTTCTGAGGATTAAGTTTAAGTTGATGAGTAATTTTATTTGCACCGAGAGAGATTTAAAGCAATATTTTCAACTCTAATGAAGCAACTTGGTGAGAAATGAATGTGTGAGTGGCAGAAAATATCAATCTCTTCCAAATCACTGGTGTTAAATGTTAAATTTCCATTATGGTAATGGAATGGTGTTCTCTCTGCATATAAATCAGGGGCTTAGGATCTTCCCTTGCATGCTGTTCACTGCTGTCTTATCATGAGCATCTTGACAGTGTGTTTTGTCACATTCTGTCAATATTCTGTCATGAGATCATGTCATGTTCATGCTGTATAGGTTTTCACAGTATCATTTTGACTTAACGTCTTTGTTCGCTTCTGCCATGGATTTTCCGGTCGCCGCGTTTCAATTGAGGGTCTGTTTGTCACTTAAATGTAACCTGTGGAACTTTTCATCGACGGAAGCATCCACCTTAGAGTATTTGGCATGGCTGAAGTAATATCGGTCAACAGATATCTGTGGTAAAAGGTATTTCAGAGGGGATATAGGTATATTTGACCTGTCTGCAAATGGTAAATACGAGGATGAACAGCTGTGGAGAATACTTATTGATTTCTACTCGGTTGTATTTGCACAAGATTCATTTCTCCTTAAGACGTGCTTCCACCCCTGAGTTAGAAAAGGTCAGTGAACGGGGGCTTAAGTCACTCAAGTGGAGCTAAATGGATTTCTGCTCTAAGATCCATCTGTTTTTGGAGTTTGTTGACAGGGTGGAAAATTGGAACTGTTGCTCCTTACCCCCCCTCCCCAGTCACACCACTGCCGCCTTCACCTCCACCTCCCTCTCTTGCCCGTTCAGTGCAGGGGTATGATCAGGCATGGCACGCTAACAGGCTAAAAAGTGAGGTGGACTCGACCATCTGCTCCAGCCAGGCGCAAACATTTGTGTATTTTTGACAGGGTGAAGTGTCGCATCGGTTGGGCTTCAGCCACACGTTGTTTTAGCGGACGGAGACAGCTGACAGGAGGTCAGCTGACAAAGCCAGCCTGGCTCGTCTCCAACAGGAGGATGCTGACTGTCAAAGCGACGATTCACCTCCTTCACCTCTCTGGCAGGAAAAGTGGACGGTGTCAGCGACCTAACAGCGAAAGCGCACATATGCAGAAAATGACAGGACTGTGTGTGTCTGCAAACAACAGTGCTGAGACATGGCTTACAAGATGGTGAGACAGATCAGAAATCTGCTCACATGTCAGGATCCTTCTGCTTTAGCCATTTATTTTCCTTACATAGAAAGATAGATGCGTGGCGGGATATGGGATGTATCACTAAAAGGCTGGAGATCACAGAGTAATAACTTTGATTTCAATGACATATGGAGGATGGGTAGGAACAGAATGACAGAGGATTTAAAAAAATGTATCATAGCAACAGTGATTTCTCACTCTCAGTGACAGCAAGCTACACTGCTGTTATAAAGGATTCGGCTACTAATGTGGATTCTTTGATTTATACTTTTTTTTTTCCAGTGTAGTGGTGTGACTGAACCTAATAAGGAGGCTGTGGGTTTTTTTCTTGTATCTTATCCAATATTGAATATTTGAGGCTAAACATGATATATGGAAGTAAAATTAGATGCATCAGCTATTCTTATGTATTTACAGTGGTGGTTGACAGGGTTTGAACCATGCCTAAACGTAGACAACCCTATCAAGCAAAGGAGACAAAAATATGACACCGCACTTTGTGTGCGCTTATAGTCGCCTGGCTGCATGATGCACTTTTTCTTAACCCACGGCTCACAGACAGGTATCGTGACATTTTCCCTTAGATATCGCTGCTATAACTCAGAATTTATTGTTCGATGATTGACAGCAAAACAGGGCCAAACCATGATGCTACTACCACCATGCTTCACAAATGGATACTGGAATGAAATGTAAACCTGTTTTAGTCTAATCCATCCACAAAGTATTTTCCCAGTATCCCCCTGGCTTGTCCAAGTGACTGGTAATGACCTGCAGATGGGCAGCAGTGTTCTTTTTGGAAAGCAGTGACGTGTCTGTTCAGTGTTCTCTTCGTGGATTCATGAATATTGTAATAAAGGATCATAGATGACCGAGCGTAATAAATCACACTTGTTTGTGTTCACTATAGAAGCATTTATTGTTCAGCCTCTAATAATTCTATTGTTTGTGTAAATCACCCTGATAAGACGTCACTTGAATTGTGTTATTGTTAAAGTGGTATTCTTGAAGGTGCTGATTGTCACCGTCCCAACACAGTGGTCAATAATTAATGGACACTGGGTGTTAGAGCCCATTGTTTATAGGTGTCTCTGTCCACCCTGTTCCCCTGGAGGTCGAGTTAAATAGTGTTCCTGGTTTTCCACATGGGTGAACTACAGTAGCCTTGATTGGGGCTGGAGGGTCAGCCGAGGGCAGTTTGGGACAGGCGAGATGTGGGGGGTTAAGGAGGGGGTCACTTGCCTTACAATAGGCTTCTCAGGCATTCTCAGTGACCCTCTTACCCCGCTGCTATAGGCTGCACGACATCGGCCATTACTAGATTAAAGTAATCCTCTTTTCAGGCCCAGACAATTGCTTTATTAGCTGACCACACACAGGAGCTTCGACCACCTCTGTAATGGTATTGTTGTGGGGGACCCTCAAGGTCCCAGAGTGGGTGTTAAGGGTGGACAGACGGGAGGGTGGAGGGTTGCTGTTTCAGCTCTCTTTAGCTATTGCCACATTACATCTGCATTTCTTCTCCTCGTTTTAACCCTTCATATGCATTTGGGTGCACTTTTGTATTGTGCGCATATCAGTTGTCATATTGCTTGAAGTACAATCAGATTAAGTGCATATTTGCAAACCCTCCCCCTCCTCCTCCCTCTCCTGCTCATTACATGCAGTCCAGATTTGTTTTTTTCCCTTTTCCTCTAGCTTGTTTTTGCCAAATGACTCCCATCAAAACGCTGTCTCATCTCCTCTTTCACTCAGTTTCTAAAGGCATGGCGTATTTCCAACTTCACCAAAAAAAAAACCTCCTTTATAATCCACTCCAACATGTCTGTCTGTTTTTGTTGACAGATCTCTCTCTCAAAATGGCATAAGCTGTTTTGTGAGAGCCTGTCAATCAGGCATGAGCGGCTTCACCTGATAATTTATTCAGTTTTATGAGGAGTGGGGAGTGAATGAAGCATTGTCAAACATTTTGAATATTTTATGAATAGCTGGGGTAGTTTGAGGAGACATGGCTTGTCTCTGTCTCTGTCATTTATATCACAGAATCCATAAGAGAGGCAGTATACATTTGACTTTAGGATGAATCTCACACCCTCCTTAAAAGATACATGCCAGTTTCTATTTAAGGGGCACATTCATGACAGCGTAGAACCTGACTGACAGTTCCACACTTCCAGAGATGATTTTGAACAGAGACATACTCTAATCTGCCGAAGCATTTTTTTTGCTTTATCCTTAGAAACAAGGTTGTCAGCTCAGACAATATGTATGTCAATAACAATGTCTGTGATAGGCCAATATCATCCAATAATATTGGCAGGATCTCTATAATAGAATTTATGACAAATCAATCTGACATATCCATCTTTATTCATCATCAAACATACATTTTCAGACAGATTCCTCAAACCAATAAATATGCAGCGTCATTAAAATGATAGATTTGACATGAGCTGAACAATAATCAGCCATTCACCTTGAGTGTACTCCATCTAACACGGCTTTCCTCTCAGAGGTCATGGTCCTTCTCTGTATATCATCACTTCCTGTGAAGACAGGGAGGAATAAGCCTTAACTATAGCTTTTTGATAATGTAATATTATTGATCCATGCAGGGGAAATAGTTTTTTTTTTCTCTTTGCTGCAGGTGAGAGGTTACAGGTCAGGGTCAGCTACATGATAGCGTCTCAGAGTAAGGAAACAAATCACTGCCTTGCCCAAGGTTATTTCAGCACTATCCAATCTGAAGGATGTCCCTCTTGCTGCTAGTACTATTACTTCCTTGAGCCAGGGAGCTGCAGTGTTAGCTTAATTCTCAGGGAATTACAGAGTCCATACTCCGCTGAGTTTGGTCTGTGAGTCGTCGGGGGTCGGTGGAATCGTGTGTATCCCTCCAGGAATTGCAGCGATAAAGCACGTAGATGAAAAAATTGGCAGAAAAACCTGCGAACACACACATAGAAAACCAACACAACATGCCAGGGGAGGTTTGCGGTGGATTAACCTCAAGGTTGCTGGGTGGATGAGCACAGCCAGAGCAGCAGCTCTTGCACAGAATTGGGATGGGAACCTGCTGCTGAGCCACACATAGGTGAACGCTCCCCATACTAGGAGATTGGAAGGATTTACACTCAAATGAGGACGGTTTGTGTGTGTATGATTGTACAACTATGTTTGTGTTTACAGTAGACTGGTTTTATTCGTGTCTGTGCACAAACATGGAGCCTTTTCTTTAGCCTTTGGTGAATGGGAGGGGTTGGGTGGAGTAAAGAGGGGGGCTTCACTGTGAGAAGATTTTCTGCCAAGTTGTTTTTTAATACGGGCCCCCTCTTGACTCGAAATATGGCTATTTCAATCAGACGGATCTGGCATGCCTCGGGCTTGTTCTGCTCTGTTTGAGTGTGATGGGGAGGGAAAGAAGGGAGGAGGAGACAGTGAAGATCCAGCAGGAGAGATGGGAGGTTAGCTAAGACCTTTAATAGCTCTCAAATGCACAGTGAGATGCACAACACCCAATTGGTTTCATATTCCTTTTTTATCTAAAATGTGAATTATTTGAATTAATTTTAAGTTAGAAAAAATTAACTTAATTAGTAGCATGTTAATAGCTGTAGCCTCGCTCCATTAAGGTGAGCTTCACAGTGTGGAAGTCAGGATGGCACACAGGCTTGTTAACTGCAGGCTCGATGCTAGGTACAGCAGTTTGTCTGCTAAAGATAAAGCATGCTCAAACTAGGTCCATGTCTGAATGTAGACATCTTTTTCTGCATTATATTCTGCCTTTCACTGTGCATGTCACTGTTAAAATGGAAATTTTGTCAGTGAGCTTAAAGCGGGGTCTTTCAGCATTAAACTTTAATCTAGCATTTTACTGTTGGAGGCAGCATGATGGAATCTGTGTATCATACAGGATCACACATAATTGCACAACCAGTGTGAGACTCTCAACAGGGCTTACATAATTTTTTACCACACACACTGTATCAAATGCACTTCTATGTACAGCATGAACTGGCTTAAACACATAAGCTCTTCATCACATGACCGCGGCTAACAAAGTACCACCAAGTTGGCCTGATCATACACACACACACACACACACACACACACACACACACTGAACCCCATCACATGGGTTTTGTTTGTCCCTGTAGTGTCTGTGCGCGATAATGAGCGCCTCCTCACTGATGCATGTGGACCCTACAGTCATATCAGCTCCCCACGTCTCCGCTGCCACCCCACACTCCTCCATTCATCCTTATCCCCCCCTTCCTCCTTTCCAACATGTCTTGATGTGACAACACACTGTGGCGGGACCCCAGCCTGGGCATTTATGAGTGCTTAAAAAGCTGTGAAACATCACACCTTAACAGATAGCTTCATCTGTTTTTTTTTTTCTGTGCAGCCCCTAAGAAGGTGGGTGGGGTGGGCGACGGGTGCTTTCTCACATTTTATCACTTAATTCAATTTCGTGTCGTATTTTACATGATAACACATTTTACAGCATCGTAAACAGATTCAGAGTGTGACATGAATATTGAATTCATTTTCCGGGGCTCGTCTGACGATTATGTTGTAAGAAGAGGTTTATCTATGCTAATAATGGGCTTATAATCTGCTTGTAATGCATCACGGTGACTTGTGGATTTCATTTGGCTGTTATCTGGGCCCAGTGGCTAATAATTGCTTTTCCAGAGGTTTTTGCTGAGAAATGCCAGGGCTCTCATGTGATGTTAATTTGTACTGCCAGAGATTTTCTGTCAACTTCTAGGCCAGGATCAATTTGGCATTTCGCTTCAGCACTCCATCAAACTGATTGTTGGAATTGTTTTCATTTTAATGGCTGATCTCTTCACTAATCACACAGAAAGAAAAAAAAAGAATCCGAACATTTACTTCGACCTTTACGGTCTCATTTTTGGCAAATAAGCATGGAAATAATTTTTCATGCTCTTGTCAGCTAGTGGGACCAGCTGCTTTTTGATTGTCAGCCCAGGTCTGCATGCAGCTTGGTGGGAGGGCTCGGAGCGAGGGGTGAGGACGGGGCAGCTGCTGTGGCTGCTAAATGGACTCTGCTGACGGGGACTAAGCCATGCTAACGGCAGCTTAAATGGCCACGGCATCCGACACGCTAAGGGGACAGGAGAAAATGGAGTTAATTTGAAGGGAAAAATGTATCAGACATTGATGAACAGGTTGTGTGCTTGGCGAGGGAAGGTGACCCTTCTGGACTCGTAGAAGGAGTAATTGAAATGCCCTCTCACTGTGCTTCCCATTCATTTAACTTTAGCGCTCGCCTCCTGGCCTTATGAGCATTTCCAGAAAGCCAAACCGTGTTATTGTCATTTACTCAAGGCCATAAAACAGTCCCAGCAAATGACAGCACCGGGAAGAAAATGGAATTACATTTTAAACCATTTATTTAGTAGTGGGGACATTTTAGGTCAGCTGTCAGACAGTGTTGATAAAGAAATGCTAAAGGCTCCCTCACTGTGTGTGTGTGCTGAAGCACTCCAGGACCATAACAATCTCCAGTCGGCCTGTATATTGCAGTGAGTTGTTCATATTGGATGCACACAGGGTTTTGCTGCTACAGCTGCCGTGCAGTCTATCTGCGCGAGTGTCTGTGTTTGTCTAGGGTGGGATGGGGAGGAGGTGGGCGCTTAGTGGCAGCACGGACATCTGTCTCCAACTGTTGGATCCCCGCCTCCCCCTTCCATCCTCCCATCAGCACAGAAGACACACACACACACACACACACACACACTAATATCCTGTGTGGGCCGTTTCATCATGGTGTAATGGTTGATAGGGATCGGAGGGGGTCCACTCCGGATAATGAGAGTGGCTGATAGAAGGTGTAAGGGGCCCCAGTTGGGCCCAAGGGCCTGGACAGATATTGCCTTGAGGAACCAGCTACACCTATAAAGAGAACAGAGAATATGCGTGTGTCTAAGCAGGAATAATAAAGAGATAAGGAGGATGTTGTGCAAAAGAGCAAAAAACATTGTGTGTGTGCCTTTGCGTGTGTGTTCAGACTAGAGCAGATTGCTTCATGTCAGGACGAAGATCTAAGCTGATGGATTGACAGATGACCAGCTCAATCCCTCACAACAGAGCTAGAACCTGAGGATGCTTTCCTCCACCCCACTCCCCTCCCTACCACCCCACTCTCTGCTTTGCCAGCCAAGGGACTATCCGTCATTCTCCCTCTGCCATCTGAATAGTTATTCTTGGGAGGGGTGGGGAGGCTGCTGTCACACACATGCAGTCCTTGGAACATTAACAACAGCGATAAAGCCATTTAATTAAAAGTGAGCCAAAGCTCGCCCCAAAGGTGTTTTTTATGTTCAATTAAGTGCTAAAATGATGCCCTGATATACAGCAGGGCCCTGATACTTTGCACATGTGGTAAATCAGAGACATCCAGGGGCCACAGATAGATATTCTCCCATACAATTACACACAAGGGCAGATTAGCTACTCTGGTAGTTAACATTTTTAAATGATTTTGCCTAATTTGCAAATCCATCATGCTGATAAATGCAGCAGAACATGCAGATGGGTGCGATTTGTTTTTGTGTAAAGATACAGGCTGACAGCAGTGTGACTGATTGTGTGTAGGAGTGGGTGCTGTATGTTAATCTGTGTCACAGTATCGATCTATATGTAATAGAAATGTCATTATCTTTTAATCCGGTAGTTGTTTTCCCACATTTATAAGTCTGGAAGGAATTTTAAACCAGTGCTGGTGTTTCATTGGGGTTCATCCTCTGGGAAACATGAATGTACCACGTACCAAATTTAGTGTGTAATCAAATCAAAAACAGTAGTATTCATCTTATATTTAAATGTATAAATATTAAGGTGTAAGTATAAGGTGCATAATGCTTTGTAGCTGGACTACAGGTGGGTTATTTAAAAATCCCAAATCCTGGGTCATAGGTTAGGAAGGGTAGGTGTAATATTGGGTAAAAACATGACCACATGTGTATGGGTTGGAAATGTTGTCGGCAATTTTTATTTTGAGAGCTTCAGCTGTAATAACAAACCTTAAGTAGGTAGTAGTAGGTAACAACACATGTCTAACATCATAATGCAATGATGCAAAATTTACTATAACCCAGAACTGAAAATATACAAGCTTGTGGCTTTAATCACCAATATGATTGAGTTGACTGAGTTGGGCCTTTTTTGCTGTTGTTTTATTGAAATAACACAAAATAACTTTTTTTTAATCTGATTGGTCATAGCTGTGTGTTTCCAAGTGTGTGAACCATGTGTATATCAGTGGTAATGTTCAAGTCTTCTGGTCTGTTTTTTCAGATACACACTGATCTCTGTACCGTATGTGTGTGTGTTACTGTGTGTCTGTACTCTGATTAAAGCTCTCCCGTTCTGGCCCAGTGGTGGGGATTACTCTGGCTTTGTTGAAGGGGGTTTGGAAAAGAGGTCAAAGTGCACCCGCTTAATATGGGCCCCCAAGGGCCCCATGGGTAATTGCCAGTGCCTAATAAACTTCTAGAAGACCCTCTTTTCGCTCTGATTTGGTGAGTGAGAAGGGGGCAGAATGAGAAAGATCAGGGGCCCCTGGAGCCATGATTTGGGAATGGTGTGTGACAGGTCATCGCAGCGGTCCTTTAACCCCGCAGCATGGTAATTCAGACCTGGGGTGCAGTCAGCTGTCCTATTTCCTTCCTCTCTCTGCGTGACAGGACAGGTTCCTGAACAATTTAGTCGGGTTTTTGTATTTTGCTGTGAATAGTGATTTGGGAGAATAGTTGGCAGCAGGTACTGAGAAGGTCAGGGGTGTGGTCTGGCATATCATTGCTGGATCGGAAGGGCCAATGGGATTCAGAGTGTCTCAAAATGCCCCGTGGCGAAGTAATTGACTATCAGGATACAGGTCTAACTGGAGCCATAATTTCATCTCTCTAAGAGACCCAGATACAAGTATAGCATAGTAGCTTTAGATCCAACAGAAAATTGTGTATTTTTACAGGACAACTTGAAGCACTGGCTCTGTTAGCTAATGAGGAAATGAAAAATATCCTTAAACACCGATGTGCCCGTCTCCCATGACCTTGATTACAAAGAAAACAGGCTGATTTATCCCCTCACACACCACCCACACTCACATTCAAAGAGGACGCCACGCTATCTTGACAAGAAGAGAAATGAGCCTTCGCGGCGTAAAGCCTGACACCGAGATACCGTGAACTTACCACACATACACCAGTATCTCAGATAAGGTAATGTCCTCAGAAGTCTGAGCATAAATACGGATGGACGCATAGATATAAGGATGGTGATGATAATGGTAATATCCTGGGGCTTTCTTGGCCTGTCATGAGAGGAGATGCGTCATTAATCAGATGAGGCAGTGACCCCTCCCTTGCTGGCCTGTGACATTACAGCGACATTGCTGCTGCTTGTGTCCAAAAAAACACATGCTCACATGTACTGTATTGATAAGTGTATCAACCCTGATGACAACATATGCATATGTTGCCACTGTTTCCAACTAAAACTGCAAAAGCAAATCATATATACTCCAGGCTTGTAAGTGTGTGTGTATTTCTTTGAAATCCTTTTTTCTATTAAATCTCGGGGGCAAATGAGAACCAGCATTCTGAAGACACATTTCAAAGGGACAACATACTGAATCCAATACATGGCCAAAAAACTGGGCGTTCCAGGTATATTGGTCTGCCCCCCTTCAGGCCTGGATTGGATTGGAATAAGAAATAGAACATCCACCTTAAGAAGAAGTGCTATTTACGTAACCTGGAGGGGCCTGTAGAAATGAAATCATCTGTCTTTGTAGCTAAGGTGAAATTCAGACTCTTTTTAATTAACACTTAGACACATGGTGTCAACGACTATGAGATCTCTGCTTAAAGAAATCAGACTACAACTCATTTTCATGTTCTTTAATGTGGCAGCCTTGTTGGGTTACCTGGAGTGCTTCCTTTATTTGTGTCCCACTTCAAGGCCTGTACCTTTCACGGGACATGGTCTGAAGAGGTGTACTCTTCATAGAGCTGGAAGGTTATACCAACTAGTTATATACCAGAAAGTCTGGCCTATGGAAGACTTCTTGTTTATCACAATGTGTTCCTATTTTTACCCATTGACCTGGAATTTACTCTTATTAGAGTCACAATTGTGGAGAGTCGAACCCCATCCATCCATCATCTGAACCCGCTCTGTCCTGCAGTGCAGGGTCACGGGGGGCTGGAGCCTATCCCAGCTATCTACGGGTGAGAGGCGGGGTACACCCTGGACAGGTCACCCGTCCATCACAGGGCTAGAGTCCAACCATTATCAGTCAATCAAGGGATCCACCTGTTGCATTCATCACTATCAGCATGTAAAAAATGTCTGGAGAGTCTTGGTGTGACACAATGTGTTTAAAAATGTGTTAAAAATATGCATGTAAACATAAAGATTTATAAAACCACCCTCAAGTGGCCATTCAAGAAAATGCAATTTTTTGGCACTTCATATTGACACAGATGATGCTGTTAACATGATGATTACAGCCTGAAAAAGAGAAACATGTCTTATATTACAAAATGAGCGCTTATATGTTAAATGTATTATTATTATTTCATTTGCTTGTCTGCATTCATTCTTTCAAGCTTCACAAATGCGGGCATTATGTAACAGAAAAGACAAAGCTTTAATATCTGTTTTCCCCCAAACATCTGTCAGTGTTGTTAGACACAGGGCCTGTGTTGATGTACTTGACAGCTTTTTTAGTAGCAATGTTCAAAAGTCTGTGAAGAGCTGTCGGTGTAAATTAGGATGCCGGTTTTTGACATGACTTTTTTTCTTCCCGTCTAAAAGGCACTTCTGCGGAGTCAGAATAGGCTTGTGTCAAGACTTGGGTGAAATGTTGCTATATTGATATCATCAGCAATATCTATAATATATGCAAATGAAGCAAACCATCCTTTTGCATCAATTAATCATCCCACAGCTCCTTGAAGTTCAGTTCTCACATCTATCCATAGCTTCAAAGAGAAACTTTATGGAATATTTGTGGGTGGATATTTAATATCCTCTAAATGGAGTTTTAGAGGAGCTCCAGCTGGATTTTTCTCAATAAATCTTGAAAGGAATTTGCTTTTCAAATCATTTGGGACGGCTTTCTGACATGCTGCATTGTTTTATCCTCTTTGTAAACCTCTGGAGAGGCTTAGGCCGGACTGGTAGCCTGCAGGCCTGTGTGGCTTTGGCCTCTCACTGGTACACAGGAGTTGTCAGTACATCATCCCACACTGCAAAACCCATCCTCCACATGTGTAATCTGAGACGTCACATAGCTCTAGAGACCAAAATGGGGGGAAAAGAAAAAGCCTGATGCCTTCAGGTAACAGCCGAAAGATGTTGAAATGAGGCTCCAAGACCTGAAGACACATCTCTAATGTTTTATGAATGGACTCCAGGAAAGCAGAAGAGGGGGAACTCTTTTTTTTAAATTCTGTGGTTTCCTGCAGTTGATATAGTTAAATTATGTCATGTTTGAATGGTGATTTTATTTTTGAATGTGGTGTGTGTCTGTGTGTGTATGGATCACGTTGAATAATTCATCTGCTTTGTGTGTGTGCTACAAGAGCCTTTATTATTGATGTGGTATGGAGGCGCACACATGACATCAAGTCAATGAAGACCTCAGGGATAAGCTCATGCACACCATGTCAGATTCAGTACGTTATTGCATTGTGCTATTCAGCTCAGTCTAACAGTGAGAGAAAGGGATCTACAATAATATGTCATCTGTATTACATTAAATACAAAAGTGCATGCTCCATGGGGAGGCGAATTACATTTTTGTTTTTTCAAAAATGGAAAATAAAATATTTGTAACACACGCAGCTGATGGTGCTCTGTGCTGTCACAGAGGTGCAAGTGTGTTTTGAGGTTAAGTATGTAGAATATATAGTATATAGCTATCGGCCCAAATATGTGGGAAGTAAACATCTGATCCCTGTATTTTGTTTTTGACCCGGCTGTATTTTTGAAGGACAAATGTCTCTGTAAAAGATGTGGCATCATCAACATAGAGCTTTACATTCATTCTAACCATGTCTCTCCTCCTTCCCTATTTTTCCTTAGTTTTGAGAGATGATTTCCGTCAGACTCCCAGTGATGTTGTGGTGGCAGCTGGGGAGCCGGCCGTCATGGAATGCATCCCCCCGAGAGGCCACCCCGAGCCCACCATCTCCTGGAAGAGAAACAACATCCGGGTCAACGATCGAGACGAAAGGATCACTGTAAGTTCGCCTTAGGTTTGAAAGAAAGTAAAATGAATGATTCCACCAACCAGTCAGACTTACTTGTATTCTTATTGATGAAAGCACTGTGCTTTGATTATTGACGAGAGGTCCTTAATTGGAAATCCATCTTCTATTGAGTTGCACTGATTGTTGTTTAATTGAATCCTTCAAGCATCAGACCAAAGCCACCTTCTACAAATAAGTAGCACACACTTGGTATTTGCAAGCATGTGTACACACTGTGATGAAATGAGGAATCAATGCAGCATCCTATTACAAACTGAGCAGTGGAAGATGTTTCTATGGCGATTGGCCTGCAGCTAGAGCCATTGTCAAACTATGCAAGGACCAGCAGGGGAGCCATCTGTCATGACACACACTGAAAATGATTGAATGGCTTCTCTCTTGACTAACATGCTTCAATATCCTGTTTCCAATCTCCTTCCATTTATCTTCCTCCTCCTCCACTTACCTTCTCATCTGTTTCCTCCTCCTCCTCCTCCTCCTCCTCCTCCTCCTCACCCTCTCACCCTCATTTTCAGATCCGAGGAGGAAAGCTGATGATTTCAAACACGAGAAAAAGCGATGCCGGCATGTATGTGTGCGTCGGAACCAACATGGTCGGAGAGAAAGACAGCGATCCTGCTGAACTGGTGGTATTCGGTGAGTCACCGTGGTCTGTTTTCTGCCACTCTCTTTTGTTGGTACAGAAGATGAATCTTTCTCCCAGCTGCCCTTTGCTCCCCTCTCCTAACCCCTCTTCTCCTCCTCGTCTTTTTCATTCTCCGCTCTGCTCTCAGCGGAGCAGCATTCTGAAAGTGTGTATTGATCCTGGGAAACAGATTGAATTGATATTTTCTTCTCCAGATGTTGCTCCTTCTGCACATCACGGTGTAGCAGTAACCCCCCCGAGTGCGTTACGCCTAATTTATGGATCCTGAAAATCCCGACATATACCCTAATATTTCATATTACTGCCATCTGCAAAGTTGGCAAGATAATAGCCACTGCACATCTGCGTCAAATTTTTCTATCCATCTATTTACTGGCCTTTATTGCGAGCAGCCCAGACACCCCTCTCCTCTGCAGCTTTATATAGCTTCACCTGGAGGATTCTCTCACTGGTAATACTTTTAAAACAGATTATGATCATGATAAGAGCTCACGGTGCATGCTTGTCTCTCTGGGCATAATACTCTCTGGTGTATTGATTCTCCCACCCACAGTGTTATTTTTCGGGGCTATAACTGTTAGATGGAAAGTCTCACTCCTGAGAGATTCAGTATTGCTAATAGATATTGGTTCAGTGTTGCTTAATTTCGGCCGGCGTGTCTGTTTCTCCATTACTCAACGACAGCATGATAAATTGCTTACAAACTGTAATTATGAAGTGGCAATACAAGCAGTTTAAATCCCTTTCCCCTGTCCAATTTCAGAGAGGCCTGTGTTTACAAAGCAGCCAGTAAACCAGGTGGTGCTGGCAGACGACATGGTGGACTTCTTCTGCGAGGTGCACGGAGACCCGACTCCGACTGTCCGCTGGCGGAGAGAGGAGGGGGAGCTGCCTCGGGGCAGGTATGATGGAAGAATCACTCACACAGTTTCTGCTTATGCTGCACAGTCTGATATAACTACACCTACAATGAATGCTGTGTACCACTGAAAATTGAGTTTTGGCACCAATACTGAGTTTTTGTTAGTAACATTTATATATTAGCGAATGTTGTCAATGCACATTGACATACTAACAAACCAAGCCCAACAGATACTAGATATTTTGGATGATTTTTGGGGGGGATAATATATTCCAATATCGATATCAATCTATTACCTAATTACTTTATGTACGAGCAACAAACTAAACAGTATGCCATAAATACATCTGTTAGTTGTGGTGGTAACTCTGCTGGATGTTTTGTAGACATGCTGAGAGTTACCATGGAAGTGAATTGTATTTTCATGTTTAAACCAGCCTGTGATGGGCTGATTGGCCGATGATGTTGACAGACAGATGTATTAGTAGCTGCAGTTGAGTTGATACATGGCTTTCTAAAAAAAGATGTTACAAATTGGTGCTGACACTGTACGCCGATGAGGTTGTATCTGTATAGGTAACAATATGACCAGAAATATATCGGCCTGACTTCAGTGCCAGGTGCTATCTATATATCTGGTATCAGGCAGCGTATCTGTCATTTCGTTAATAATCTAACAGCTTGAGTGCAACTGATTTCCTCTCAATTGTGAAGAATATTGTGAGAAAAACAAATGCAGTGACTGATTGAAAAGATTATTTTCTGTGTGTAGATGAATTGCCGCTGTTATGTTAATCATCGCAAAACAAACATTTTTCTTTGGAGATAAGAGACAATCTTATCTTTCAGTTGTGCGATGAACAGTAAATGCAAACAAACGAATGCTCCTGTGGAGGGTGTAATGAAGTGAGCGTAATAATAATATGTAAACATGCAAAACAAAACTGAATGCAGAGACATGAACAGAGTTATTTCTGTCAGCGTTGTGTTATGTTTGCACCAGGTTACTGTGAGAGTTCCTCTGCTCTTGCTCTTGTTTTGATGATGTGATTGGATGAAACTCTAACGATCCCTCAGGGGAAATAAGGTAAATGATTCCCTTGGTGTCAGCAGGCCTGCACAGCGTTGGGCATATAGTTTCTATGTGAACACATCGGCTGTTTGTTCATAAACTTTGACTAAAGTGTTTGTTGATATATATATATAAAAAAGTCTGTAGCTAAAACGGAAGAAAAACAGCTTTGTTCCTGGTCTGCACTCACATCATTGAAATTCACCACAATCAGTTTTCAGAGTGCATTTCCTATGACTGTCTTTTACAGGTTTGAGATCCGCAGTGACAACAGTCTACGTCTGACCCAGGTGCGAGCTGAGGATGAGGGCACGTTCACCTGCGTGTCAGAAAACAGCGTGGGCAAAGCAGAGGCATCTGGTACTCTGCAAGTGCACGGTAAGACACGGCCTACACACCTTCACTCAGACGTGTGTGTAAGACATACTTCAGTCAGGTTTTATCTGAGTTTTCAGCTTGTGTTCTCTTTGCTGACACTCCATCAGCACTCACCGACATGCCAGCTGCCTGCACAGTTCTTGTTAAAATCTTCATCTAATACAGCAAAACCAACCACAAATAGCTGTTCTTTTAGCACCTAATTTAATTTTTGTGACTAAAGGTTTTCCTTATTTTTCAATTTAATGTACTCAGAGCCTGCTGATGTGGTTGGGATTGAAGGCTTTTAAAAATAGCACACATTGTCAAAAACTTTGAGCTTTGCAGTAGCCACTGAATGCATTATGCAGTTATTAGAAACCTTGATATTTCATCACTTTTCTTGATATGTCAGGACGTAAAAAATCACCCAAATTATTTCATTTGAACTAAAAATATTCTGTCAAAAACAAAAAATTCTGCATTCGTTATTGCAACTTTAAGACTGATTACCTCATATTTGACCAGCAGGCACATGACAAAAATCTAGCAAATAATTGGCTGACCTGCAGGTTTTCTGCAGCTGATCTGCAGTCATGTGGAAAAAAAAGTTGGAAGAGGCTGTTCAATTGCAAATTGTTAAATATTTATAGCACATAGCATCCATGTATTTTTTTCCCAACATTGGTTAACACGTGTATACATTTTAAACAATATGTACATGCTAATTTTAGTTTATTTACATATTTAAAACAGTAAATATAGTGTTATACTGTCGCTGCTTAGTATTGAGAGGGTTGATGCTGCTTACACTTCTTTATTTCAGTGGAGTGCTGACTGTCAGACTATTTAGTTTGTTACACAAACTGGATAACAACACGTATTTGCACAGATGGACAGATTTGTTATGATGTGTCACAGAATGCCCACTTCTCACCTACCAGCATGCCGTCTCCTTTCATTGTGTTTGTTTTAAGGCTTTCCAAGGATTTAAGAATGTGTTCAACGTTATCTTCAGATGTCTTTTATGTTTGTTGGACAATCAGACAAAAAAACTCTGAATGTAAAATAAAAGCCAGGCATGCATTGAGAATGGCTAAAACTCTGTGTATTATGCTACTGAAACTAAAAGAGAGAAAGTGGATTTTGTCCTTTCAAGCCTCGACTCTTCATCCCTCTGGAGAGAGAGCCGAGATCAAAAAGCAGTAAAATTGCATTAGAATAAAGTCAGTCCCTTGAAGAGCGGCACTCGTGCGAGAAATCTGTCATTTATGATGATAAAAGGGAATATTTAGAGTTTTACTCTTTAACCGTGCGGTGAGTGGGCCCCTCCGGTCTGCACTGACACTTCTGACATGTGTCAACAACACACGCATAATGTCTACATAGACAAGAAGTATTTGTCAGTGTAGGAAAAAACACACACATTAACTAATACACTTTAATAAAGACAGCAGCAGCAGCAGCTGTTAGGCAAATGGAAATTGATTGTGGGCTGGTATAGGCAGCTGTGCTATAAGGGGTATTAAAAACACACACAGGAAGATGGCCGTGTATTGTACAAAGCCACAGATCAATCACAACATTCATATGTCTTGTTTGCCCCATTGTTGCTTCCTGTTCACATTCAGTGTCACTTATCAATTGTGAATGGCGTTGTGGTGCTCTAAAGTTTCACATATTTCATTCAATTCATCATCATCTCATTCATTTTCCCCCTTTTTTCTGTTCCACTTTCCTCTTTCCATGTCACTCCATCACAGTCGGCCCCTCCTGTAAGTATTCCATTTCATCTCATCTTTGCATGAGTGTGTGTCTGTGACAGATGAGTGATACCAACATGATAGTTCAAAGTTGTTAAAAAAAGTGTACCTGTGAAAACCGCTATAATTTGCCTTCCATTGCTGTGAAGAACAGGCTTAGATTATTACAGCCTTCTCTATATTAGGGCACAAGCTCTTACTCTTTGTGAAGCCATATGCTGTCAATCACACTTGACACTCTGACATCTGAATATTTTCTCTGGAAGAAAAAAAGTCACTTTTAACTGAAGACAAACATGTAATCAAGGAAAAGAGCTCTATGTGTGTTTGACGGGAATCAGCTGTTAAATTACAGTAGTTATTATCAGAGTGCTTCTAGAACAGTTTAGGTACCACTACAAAGGGATGCAATTTCCTAAGGTGCTCGCTGCTTTAAAGGTTGACATCACTTTGGCTTTTTTTCCCCTCCCCATCACTTCACATGTGTGTGGGCAGAGAGGGATGGAATAACCATTTTGAGCAATGACACGCTGGCAGAGGCATCAGCATCAGATGTATGTCCATTAGGGAAGCAGACATGTGGATAGGCCTCTCCTATTATAGCTAATTCATCTATTTTGTGAGGCAGCTGGAGTTTGGTGAAATTACATGACAACAAAGGAGTTATCGGATTGGTTTGTGTCAAAGATTTTTTTTAGTACGGAGAACTTGTTTTTGTTGTTGTAGTGGATTTACATCAGTGATCACTGAAGCCTGAACCGTCAAAGAGTAATCTGCTAAGAAAACACTAAGAAAACGCTAAGAAATTCACACAGCTAGTTATCAATGATTTATATATGACACCTAGGAAGAATGAATGCCTTCCTCTCAAGACTGTCCCAGGAGATAAAGGCAGACACGAATGGTCATAAAACATCCTGATACACCCCGAAAAAGACACCTCACACTCTCCGAGTCCCCTCACCTGGTTTGGTGTGCACGTGTTATTGTGGAACGGCAGCAGAAGTAGATGCTATGAGGCTGTGACATTCCTTCCTTTTAGGGAAGCAAATCATATTGTAGAAGGGGCTGGAGGTGTTGCCATGGTAACCTAAACCATGAGTGTTTTGGTAGCCTGAAGGTCCAACTCTGCCATCCCTCTTGTCCTGATTGTGGTAGCTTTGCACAGCCAGGAACTCTAACCAAATCTCCATATATGACCAGATGGGTATGACAATATTCTTAGGATCTGTTTTTAAAAAGTTGATTTCCCACCATTAATTGAAATGTACAGGTTGACACCGGCTACTTTCTTGGCATCATCAAGCAAAAGACAAAAAGCTAATCCTTTAAGCTGACTGCCTGCTACATGAAATGCACCACCCTGGCAGACGTTAAGCAGATGGAATTTGATGTGTGTCTTGAAAAAAGTCTGTATGGAACCTGACTGGAGTCAGTCCCATCTGTAAATGTGCATGTAGCCTTAGGGAAAGAGAAGAAACAGAGACGAGCAAGGAAGAAAAACAACTGCACCCTTTCTTCCCCACACATTTTGATAAGTAATGAGGTGCTTTACATATTATGTATATACAGAGAAGAGGTAAGATGACCTTTTCTTTTGAATTGTATGCAATTAAATTTCTGTGCCACTGTAGGAATGGCCTGAGGGTGCTTTAACTTTATAAAAGTGCTGCTTTTATAACTTATTCTGCCTCTTTTTATACCCTGATGGTGGAGAAATAGGCGAGACTGCTGGGAGCTACACTCCAAATTAAATACAGCAACAAGAATAAAACAAAAGCACAGTCCAGCTCTAATACATTACGCCCAGGAAATAACCACCTCCTCAATCATCATTTCAGAATGGAAACAGTCTGTGAGAGAGAGAGAGAGAGAGGGGGGGGGTGTTAGTATATGAAAGGCTGCAGCAGCATGAGTGTGTGTTTACTCTAGCGTACGCTGTCTGCATCAGCGTGGGACTGTGACAGCTGCCTGTCACATCTAACCCCCCGAGGAGCTCCTGCTAGGAGTGTGTGTGCTTGTGTACCCCCCCCCCCTCCCCCCACGTGTGATAGCTTCAGTATGTTCGTGCAAATCATATGTCACAAGTGTGTGAGTGGAAAAAGGGGGTTGGGGGGTAAGATGCTTTGGTTGTAAAGCACTTTGTGATTGAGCAGCACAACGTGCTCATACAAACAGTGGAACAAATCGCACACTCTGATCTGCGTGAGTGGGAGCGCAGTATGTGGTGAACAGCTGAGACGGTCTGTTGCATACTTTAGTTTGGATGAGGAGCTTTCATTGATGATGTTGCCTTACTAAACCCAAGTAAAGCCCGGATCAACAACCAGACATGTATGGTAATACTGGAGTTCAGGATTTACTGGCTAGATAAGTAGATTTTGTTCTAGGGAATGAAACTATGGTTCCTGTCTTCTTATAAATGATGTTGGCTCTGGGACATTAGCATGTACGACCCTCTAGTAGAAATATTTTCTACACTTTAGGTTTTAATTTTTACAAATGCATTTATGCATAATTTAAACCGTTTCCACGTCACATAGAGATAACATGACTACTTCCTTTAGTGTTATTTGTCCTTGCTGTGCGTTGAGTCTGCCTTATTTTGAATCTGCATCTGTTTAGGTGTTAGGTGGGATGTATTGCCAGTCTTTTGCAGGGTTAACATAGAGAGACAAACAACACATGGAGTCCTACAAACAATTTTTAAGTCTCCAATTCAACCTAACATGAAGGTCCTTGGAGTGGGAGGAGGCCGGAGTACCTAAAGAAAACCCACACAGGCATGGGGAGAACGTGTTAACTCTACACAGAGAGGCCCCAGCCTGATTCAAATCAGGCACCTTGCTGCTATGAGGTGGGAAATGAACTTCTTATATACTGCATAGCCCAAACCTGAGCAAACTATGGCCTGTCAGCCAGAACCAGCCCTGTGTCCTTGTTATGCAGCCCACAGACCTCTCCAGGGCTTTTGGCCATTGACAGATGGGATAGGCTCCAGCCAGTCCATGGGATTAAGAATGGATGGATGGGTTGAAACAAGTAACTTTAATGAACCTGCCTGCTCATTCTCCAAAATTCTAAACCCAGAGGTGCTGAAGATTCTAGTCTTGGATCAGAGTACAATTACAAGCCTCATGATCTGGGAGACTTACTGAAACTACTTGTACCTGGGTCGGCATGCAGACGGAGCCTCTTTTAGACATGCAACCCTTTCTTTTAATGTGACGACAAATAATGAGCATGTCAGTCTGGATAAGGGCCCTGCTCACTTTTCCATGAGTCATCTGCAATCTTACTAGGTCATGTCTGCTATAAGCTGGGACTTAACATACCAAATTGATCAACACACATACAATATACAACATAATGTTTTTTTTTTCAAATTTAAATCCATATAAATCCCGGTCTTCTCCTTTAACTTTAAATGCAGTCTTTGCTGCTCATCATATGACACATTCAAAGAGACTAAGCACTTTGCACTCAGACCAGACTCCCCTCCTTGAGTCTGACAGTTCTTATCGTAAAAAGCTGTGGAAATGTAACTTGCAGCATCTCATCTATTTTTGCCTCCCTCTTGGCATGTCCGCCTGTGTTCTCCTACTCTGGCAATATCCAGCGTATAAAAGAAATCTCCAGGCTCCTATCTGGACTGTTTCATTCTTTATTTAGCCGTTTACCTCCTTGACACTGCCTCCTGCAGATCCAGTTATGGGTTCCTTAAAATTTAAAAAAATTAAGGTGCCACTCTGGCTGATAAGCACAGTTTAGTTTTTTTTGGTTTTTTTTAAGAGCAAGCTGTCATACAAAAAAGCTAAATTAGCGTACAAGTGATGTGCTGTGCAAACAGCTTCCATGTGACACCTAGGCATTGTTTGCAGATTCCTGTCATGTATATTTCAGCGCCTCTGCTCCGTTCCATATCCCCATCCCATGTGAGGATGCTAATGTTTCTCTCTGCCCTAAATCTAAGGCTCAGTGTCGCGCCGTGTGCACCCATTATTGCTAATTATTTATTACAGCCTCAGGCAGTGTGCCGGCTTGCCTCCTCAAATCAAACATTGTTATCCTCCAGACAGAGCAGCACCGCACACCAAAAATGGTATTTTAATAGCCTGAATATTCGGAGCTGTCGCCGTATTTGGGTCAAAGTTACGACGCATACGAGAAAGCTGTTCAGGTGTTGACAAGTTTTTTTTGTTAAATAGCCTGCTTAACATGGCGTCCCTACATTGTCTTCACTGTGTGCTTGTGATATGTGTGAGTGCACAATCCTGGAGATGCATTACATAAGGAGTGGGTATTACACAGCATTTCTTTAATATTTCAGGCCTTGCATCAGACTTGACAGGAAGTCTGTCCTGGAGGTAGCAGCGGAGGTTCTGTAGAACACATGCAAAACAGCAGCTGACCTTTAGGGTTCTAGGGAAAGAGAGGTGTTTAGGGGGGGTGGGTGGGTATGTTTGATGTCAGGACATGACCCTGACCATCCCATGCAGGAACCCCCCGCTTGCTGTCGTTTATCCTGTGTTTGACACGTGGACACCCTCCTGCTGTGGGGTAAAGACATTTGGACATGTGCATATGCAGCATGAAATAAAGCTTACACATCCGTATCTTACTTTTTATTATCCTCAGTTTCTTGGCAGCAGGCAGAGGAAGTTGTTCTCTCGTCACTTTCTGTATTACTGTTTTTTTTTTGTACCTTGCCTTTGTGCTCTGTAGGAAGCATCTCCTCCTCTTCCTTCTCCTCCTCCCTTTCTTTCTCTGTATCTCCCTCAATGCTAATGGAAAGCAGAATAAAAGCCAAGCAGGAGATCAGGTGGGAAGATGAGAAATCAATTAGGACTGGTGGAGGGCATCATTATGCATTCACACCTCCCCTCTGTGGAGGATGGCCTGTCACTTTGCTACAGAATCAATAGAAATCAAAGAGGTGTGTGTGTGTGTGTGTGTGTGTGTGTGTGTGTGTGTGTGTGGATAAGGAGTGGCTGCAGAGAGAAAGTGGGACCATTTATTTTCTCCCCTCCTGCCCTCCATCTGTGTTCAAAGACATCTGATTAGCCTGATGCTTGGGATCAGAAAGGTGACCCACAAACCTGGATTTAGGCTTCTGTGGGGTCTGAGCTGGCCTTTCTGATAGGCTCTACACCACAACATTAAATTGACTGCACAGTCTGTAAGTTCATCAATAAGCATAGCAGCGGTAGCAGATGTTATAGCTACATTTTTGTGCACAGCTACACATAATAAACAGTGGCTTTGTATCTCAATGAGAATACATAAATAGTGATGCACTGTTCAAATGTTAATATCAAATATCCAGCCACAAAAATACCTGGATGGGTGTCAAGTAATGGGGCTGATTCATGGGGCCAATCTGTTTGTTTCAGTTCTATGTTTGCTTCATCAATGATATCAGGCCTGTAATTACTGCTAAAGGATTTGTTATGTACTGTGAATAGAAAACCATCTGAACTCATTTCTACTGTATTTTATTACAAATAAAACACCATAAAATTAAAAGAAAGGACAAGATTTCTGAATATTTCTCTTCTCGTCACCTGTCAATCAAAGTGCATACACACTTAATTATTCAGAATTGTATGCATATATATCATTTAAGCAAGTCAGCAACATGTTTAATGTTTGTATTTTTGCTGTGTAGTGGGACATTTTACATGCAGGTCTATGAGGGTTGACTCACTTCAGAGGCCAGGCTCAAGTGGGCACTAGAGGAACTGGAGGAAATTGGCTTCATTTCTCAACCCCATGGTTGTCGTTTGTGTTAGCATTTCCATGCATGAGTGACGCCGATGGTGCAGCTTGGGCTTTATCAGAACTTCTTATTTTATAATGTGTCACTTGGAATACCTTAAAATTGTGTTTGATTATAATAAGGTTAAACAAGGAGGCAACAGAGCGTCAGGTTGAGTTAAATAATCTATGCAGAGATTTGTTCTGCTCCTTACAGGTGTGTGCACATGTGTGTTACTATGGTGTCATAAATGATCACTGTACTAATCTCAGTACATGCAAGAACATCACATCACATAAGGTTTTGAACTGTATTCTCTGTATTGCAGTGCCTCCTCAGATCGTTGTTCGTCCGAGGGACCAGATCACAGCTCCGGGACGCACAGTGACTTTCCTCTGCGGCACCAAAGGAAACCCTCCACCGGCCGTCTTCTGGCAGAAAGAAGGCAGCCAGGTAAGAAAAGTCCTATAATATGTGTAAAAGTGAAACACGTTCTCCCTGCCAGGCATCCATCAGGGTCTCAGGGTCAATTTGCACCTGACAGAATGGGGGGATTACAGCACCGGTTCTGAGTGGCAGGGTGGGTTAACGGGCTAAGCGCAGGTTATGGAATGAGATGATTTTACAAATGAGGCACATCATGGCTGCTCCATACGATTATATAGCAGCTGTCACATGGTGAGTGAGTTAGCCATAGAACTAAACCACACAAAGATGTCTTTTGTTATCTGTCTTTTTGGCTGCAGAATAATGTTGGCGCAGTGTAGTAGGTACACCTAGCTAATGCTACCCTCCTTTACTAATCAGCATGGACAAAATAATAGAAACATAATTTTGTGGTGTGGCAACAAAAAAATGCACACTACTGTCTAAATCCAAAGCTGGCACTGCGATGCTGGCTCAGCAGAACCAGAGGCGGTTCCACCTCCATGCTTTTCACAAAGAACAGTGAGTGTACATGTGCCCAGGATCTGTCGTTTATATTCACTGTCTATGCAAAACACTACGCCGTGCATTCCTGTAGTGTCACATTGCAGCTATGCAGATGAATTTTTGTCCATCTACTTAGAGACAACGTGCAATGTTAAGGTGATTAAAGTACCATGAGTTGAATACAAAAATGTGTGTTGCAAAGGAAGAAAAAACACAAAAAATAAAGGTTTAACATTCTTTATCTCTAGGAGAGGAAAATCTGTGTATGTCAGACCACAGGAGTCTTTAAGGGACAAAGTGATCCAGCTCCGTTCTTTCTAAAACATTGCTGAAAGCTGAACATGATCTTTCAGAATGTTACCTGCAGTTTGAAGCAAACACATTCGCAGCTTTCAATTAAAGAATGGAGGCTGCTCTAAGACAATGTCGGGGCGTCTGAGGCGCCTAGTTTATGTGCTGTTGCCACTAGTTGGTTGGCTTTTGAGCAACAGGCAATGAGGAGACGTGGTGAAAGCAAGGACATGATGATGTCCTGGCTTTTCTTGTTTTATAGCAGGATTTAGAGCACTGATCACAAGGTTGGCAGTTCAAGACGCGTGTGCATGAAATGCCATCTCTAGCAGTGTCACTTTAATAAACACCGACAAGATCTACCAAGATCTTCCTCGTTTATGCTAGTTCCTTTTCATGCTGCTCTGATATATGTGCTTTATAGAAGCCCTGCATCTCTTCTCACTGTCATGTCATCCTTTCCTTTTATCATCCTTTGCTGTAGTTCAGTGC
Organism: Parambassis ranga; assembly: GCF_900634625.1. Classification (NCBI taxonomy): domain Eukaryota; kingdom Metazoa; phylum Chordata; class Actinopteri; family Ambassidae; genus Parambassis; species Parambassis ranga. The sequence continues at coordinate 19,731,822 of NC_041034.1, forward strand.
CAGAGTGACACACATGCACACACACCTCACTTTCCCATCATCCACACAGGCTATTATTCACCAAAGCGTGAGTCTGCACAGGCCTGTATGTCTACATAAGTGTGTGTGTATGTGTGTGAGAAAGAGGAGCGTATGATAAGCACTGCAGCCTGTTGGAATGCACTGAAAAGCCTGATGAGAGCGCGTGGGTGCCTGTAGCATGGCTCCCAGGTACAGATTAGAGGGTGGTGAGGGGAGGAGGGTGAGATTGGAGGAGGAATGGAGAATGTGTGTGTGTGTGTGTGAGAGGGAGAATAAGTGTGGAGGAGAGAGATAAGGGAGGAAGCATGGAGGAAGAGGAAGTATGTGGGTAGCATGATGGGTATTCAGTGAGATATCAAGAGAATACACAGGTTTACACAAGTGAGAAATTAGAGAGGGATAGAAGTTTGTGATTGTATCATAAAGGAAAGGGATTCTTTATACTAGGCTTTTTGTGGCTTTTATTTCTGCTGTCGTCCGGAAGCAAACTCATCTAATGGCGTCGATGTAATCCTTGTAAAGCTGGCACCAATTATTCCTGATTTTTTGTTTTTTTTTGGATATAGACACTGAAGGGAAAAAACTAAAATAATTTAAAAATATATACCAAACCAGTAGAAGTAGTAAATCTGTCATTTGGCCTTCATGGTCAGGCACAGCTCTGGCTTTTCTCCCATCATTACACCACATTCAAAGACCTATGCGTCTTTATTTTCAACTGACCTAAACTTTGATCTAAAGGAAACTGTCTCATTCATGGATGAATACTGTGCACGGCTGCAAACTTTCCTAATAAAGCTGTGAGTGGGGCAGTTTATATCCGGCATTCACATGATGTTCTTTGTGTTGTTGCTTCAATGACCTTGTCATTCATTCAGTGTCTGACCTGTTCGGGTCTAACATGCCTGGGTTATTATGGAGAAAGTGAAATGACTCATACCCTCCATCACTTTTTCCCTCTTCTCCAGATCTTGCTGTTCCCCATTCAGGAGCCGTCCCAGTCCGGCCGCTTCTCTGTGTCTCTGAGCGGCGAGCTGACCATCGCTGATGTCCAAGTGGAAGACTCGGGCTATTACATCTGTCAGGCCATCAGTGTGGCTGGCAGCATCCTGACCAAAGCCCTGCTAGAGGTGGAAAGCGGTGAGTGTGGACACACTCTAACCTGGTTACACAAAACATTCTGAGTGATTCAGAGGGCGGTAAACAGTGATGACAATGAAGACACAGTGATTGCTGGTTGAAATATTTATAGAGGAAAAAAGCCTTCATAATTCATGGGCTTGTCTCTGCTGTTAACTCCCTGAATGTTTATTATAATTAGGAAGCGTTCAAACTTTTCTAACTTTGAACTGTCCAATGGGCCTTGAATGCATCATGTTTGAGACCAAATACTACATCATTTTTTTAGTTTTTGCTAACACCTCTTATGCACTTAGAAACATGCTGTACACACTGATTCCAGATTATTTACGTTTTTGTCAAATCTAAAATCAAAGAAATTTGTGTTGTGTGTCTTTCTAAATGTTTTATACTAATAATAAGACATATTTGATCTGGACCTTAACAGCTACTCTCCCAGCAAGTAATACAATTAAACATCCTGTCTTATAACCTGCTACAGAAACAGCTTCCTTTTATTAATTAAAAAAGTGCGCAGCCATCACCATCTGTTTCAGGTAGTCCTCTAAATTTTACATTTATCACTTCCGATATGATTAATCAATTCAGCCCAACATGTGCACCAACCAAAATTTAAAACCCCTTAAATTCCACCTCAGATTAAAATCTCATTCCTCCCAAATGAGCAAACAGCAGGAGGCCTGATCTGATGTAATCAAAAGGGACAACTGGTGATAGTTCTATGCAAATAAGTGCGCTCCGCTCCCTGCATCCTCCCCAATCAGGGAATAAACAGGGATTTAGTTCAGCTCCATCTAACTCTAGAGTTGACTTTTCGCATTTTCTCTGATGATATCAGAGCCTGTGACAGGACGGAATACAGATGAGGGAACGTATGTGGACACAATGTCAAATTGCGGCGCGAGTGAAATGTTCTATTTTCGCTCTGTCATTTGGAGAGTTCAGCTCTTTCCACTATTTATTTAACTTGTCCAAACTGAGCATAACTCTACTTGGCATAGCGGGCTGTTTACATTTAAGACTGAACATACAGACGTGGAGCACTGCCTTATATGTCCCTTGAAGATCACTGTATGTGGCTGCAACACGAGGGTGAACTAACAAGCTGTAAATCAAATCGGCATATATGTTCCAACTAACAACAAAATATATATGAATATAGTCTAAAAGGAAATACAGTAGATGTTGTAATTATCCACCAAGAACACACTGAACATCCTTGTCTGCCAAAAGGTGCTTTAAAACATGATAAATTATACATATTCTTTGAGCCTCCACTCAGCATCATGCAAAGTGGCCCTTCTCTCCGACGGGAGTGTATCCACACACCCCTGCCCGAAAATCTATGTCATCGATTTGCATGTTGAACTGGAGCAGGACCAGAGAGAGGTGGACCTGAGAGCCTGTGGGACTGCATGTTCTCTTCCAGTGACATTTTACATTTCACATGGCAGGTCATGCTGCCGTTTCACAGGCAGCCATTAGGATCTGTAACCCACAGTGCAAACACTCGGCTCTGCTGTGCCTGAATACATAAAGTCTGCCAACACAGTATACATTTCTGCTACCCAGTGTTTTATAGTGTTGTTTAATGACCTTTCATGAGTGTATGGTAAACATGAAGCAGCTTAGCGTAGTTCTAAGCATACAGTGAACATGTGTGCTTTTTCCTCTATGCGAGGTTGCCAGGCAACCAGCCAGGACACTCTGCCAATATTATATTATCTTTTTTTAACTCCTTCTCCGAATGTTTCAACTGTTCCTTAAATATATCTTTTAGTAGTTTCCTTCCAAATATTTGCAAATAGTCAGATGCTTTAGAATCAAATCAGTGTGCACTCTATAAGATACATCCTCTGTTTTGAGTTTTTTTCCCATTCTCAGAGTATGCTGTGATATAAAATTACCTTTCAAAAAAGAGGAATAAAGCACATGCCTTGCTGGGCCAAACATTAAAGAAGAAAAATATAAATCAAATCCTGACTCTTCTTTATTTCCACAGCACCGTCAGACCGGGTTCCTCCCATTATCCGCCAGGGACCAGCCAATCACACAATGGCTCCTGGTTCAACTGCTCAATTACACTGCCACATTATGGGCAACCCCATCCCCAGCATCCAGTGGGAGAAAGATGGACAGAGGATCCTGGGAAACGATGGGCGGATCAGCTTGATGGAAAATGGCACCTTTCAAATCACCAACCTCCAGGTACCAGCATAAGGGACTTAAAGGGCCCCTCACTACAGACAAAATATGTTTCTATGGCAGTCAACTGACAGACAGCTAAAGGTAGTGGTGAGCCGCTAGCAATCTGCAGCCTTACCCCTAGATGGCACTAAATCTGACAAACTGGCCCTTTAAATACATTGATTTGTAACAGAAAATGAAAATAAGATATATATAGTGTCATTTTAAATTCACAATTTTTCACTGATGACCTCTGTGTAGTTGTTACTCCCTCATCTCATGACAGCACACCCTTCATTAAAATATATATTAACAGTCTACATGTTTGCACATCACAGATGATGCAGTTTCCATGCAGTAAACACAAAATAAAACAGCACTTTTAATTACAGGGAAGAATGAAGCACTTAAACAGACGACTTTTTTACACTTGACTCAAATGATGAGTTTTTATGAGAGGTGGGGAAAGGTGGCGGGGAGGACGGTGAGGTGTGATCACCATGATAATGAGCGCGCCAAGGCCATTAGCAGTCGTTAGTGCAGTCTTACTCCATGCTAATGAAATCCACTCTGCCCAGAATTCCCTCCTGGGTACAAAGCAGCACCTGAGGTCACTGAAGCCGCGACGAGACTCGAGGAGGCTCACGCATTAATTGATTGTGGGTTCTTAATGATTAACGATCGCTGAGACTTGTAATTAAATCCTCAATACATCAGCATGAGCGAGGAGTGGATGAATGAGAGAAAGAGAGAGGTAGAGCAGGAGAGGGTGAGCGAGAGAAGCAGAAATAGCTGGGAGTCAGAAGCCTAAAGTACATTTTATGCTGCTTTCATGTCATGTGGGAATAAAGGGGAATGGGTTGACAGCTGAGAGCACCAACTTGGAAATGCTCAGGCTTTGGAACCCGTTGGAGGGCTGTCAAACAGCATGTTGAAGTTGTGTGTAGGCTTTGGTTAGGTTTGAACTGAAGATAAAAACATTTGTGTGCTTCAGATTTTAGAGAGAAGGTCACACACTCACTTGTGGAAATGTTACTGGAGTGTCCAAGAGTTTAAATCGAGGCAACTCAACTCAAGGATTTTTTTTTTGAAGACTGGTCTGTCTGCTTTTCCCTTTTTTGCGCCCACTTTTCACCAGGCCCCTGTTTGGGTAGCCACATGTTCTGAGAGCTGTGGTTATTTGTTCTTAGTTCTTCCTCCTGCCTTTGGGTGTTGTTTGCGCCCGGTGTTGTAGGGTCCTGATGACACTCAGCTTATGCTCCAGTGGGTGGTGTAAATCAAAAAGTAGATACTGATCTGTATGGTAAACCTCAGTGCTTAGGCTCCTGTCTGCTTCGGTGTGCACAAGACAGTCAAGAAATGCCAGACTGTTGTCTCTGACTTCCTCCCAGGTGAGCTGGATGTTTCTGTCCGGACCAGTCACACAGTAAAAACATTGTCATCCCATATATATCAGGAGTGTCTGAGAAACTCAGAAGGATGTTCAGTACACATCAGATCCCAGTACACTTTAAACCCAGCTCCACCTAATGCAATGTAATCTATGCAGTTCAGTGCAGTGAGGAAAGCTCTGATCTCTATATTGGTGAAACCAAACAACCACTACACAGAAGGATGGCTCAGCACAGGAGAGCCAGCTCCTCAGGACAAGACTCAGCAGTTCACCTTCACCTCAAAGAGAGTGGTCACTCCTTCCAGGACAAGAATGTCCACATTGTAGACAGAGAGGACAGATGGTTTTAAATAGGAGTCAAAGAAGCATCTATGTGAAGTTGGATAAACCCTCTCTGAACAGAGGGGGAGGGCTGAGGCATCAGCTCTGACCTGTTTACAGCTCTGTCCTTTCATCCCTTCCTAGCAGGTTTCACCCCATTCAAACCCTAACGATGGGCTGTTAATTTTATTTTATATAGCACATTTTACAATCATCTTGTTAACTAGTCCTAGTCGTTAACTGACCATTAACCAACAAGAGACATCTTAGTCATGTGTCCTGAGCACATAAAAAACAGAACAGAAGAAACCACTCAGAGGAGAGGCGAAACTATGACCTGGATGAGTGAGAGCATCCACAGACATATGTTGCTGGAGTGCATCACTAAAGCAACAAATCAATGCTCATAGTTAGTGTGATTGATGAGGCTGATTGGAATGTCAATTGTTCTGCAGGTGTCTGTTCCCAAAGTTCCCGACAGATATTGGATTTGATAATAGTGTCTGGGGAAAAGCTGCATTATTACATCTCATCCATCACAATCCATCCAACAGATTTCAGTAGATTTTACTCAGTGCCACAGTTGCCAAGCTGCTGTTGTGTTAGATGAAAAGTTTGCAGCAGACATTTTGATCTAGAAGGATGGATGAAAGAAATGTTGTTAAAGATGACTCGCTAAGGTTAAGGAAAAGCAAAAACCTCTGAAAGATAAAGTGGCAAAACTGCACTTCCTCAAGTTGTCAGTGACGCCAAAACTGAGTCAGTCCCCATCGACTTGTGACTGGGGTGATCCTCATACCAGCTGCTTCTAACTTGGCTGCTCCAATGCATGCTGAATGTCACCACGTGATAAAACCAGCAGGTCTACATCATTTACAGGGTGCAATCCTGAGGCCACCAAGCAGTGGCCAAGCACAATGACGAAAAAGAGTGGCACCCACAAAACAAACAGCGTGGTCCGTCTCCAGGTGTACAACACATCCTTTTGGGGTTACATTTGCCATAATGTGCTATGTCACAGCACATTATTCTTTTACATATGTGTTATTCATAAGAGAGCATGTATTAAATACTAAACACAAACTCCCAAGATAGAAAAACAACGCAATCAGCGTTCATAAAACACATTTAACCCCGAAATAATCAGTATAAATAAGTGGATTTCATCTGGGTCCCTGGAGCGGGACAGATGGTCTGTTTGTTCCTCGTACCCTGGCATTGAAGAGATGCCATTACCCTGGGATCGCTGCCAGATCCACAGCCATCCTTCACTCTGGTGCCAAGACGTCCTGGACAGACGGGAAGTGTGTGTGTGTGTGTGCGCAGTGCTGTTAAATGGTTGATATGAGTGTGTGTGTGTGTGGTAAGAGGTAAGGAGAAAAGGAAGGGAAACAAAGATGGAGGAGTGTGAGAAGAACTGCGTGGATGTAAAGAGATTAACCACGAGTAATCAGGTTAAAGCAGGAAATCGAGTTCACATGTTGACTTTAGATCCAGTGTGCATGTGTTATAGCCTGTAATCACATTTCCCTCCTGCACCCACCCAAAAACATGATGATCATCATCAGGCTTCGGTGTGGAGGAGACTGAGCATGCATCCTGCAGAAGGCACAAATATCCCCTTAATATAGGAATAAGTGTTTGTACTCTTTACCTTCAGAGCTGCCTCCCCTCCCTGCTCTCTCTTCCTCCTGCCTCATCCATTTTTCAGCAATCTGCTTCGCGCAGCGCCCGGAGCTGCCGGCCTTGATTAATAGTCAGGTGTCTCGGCTGTTTACTCCTCCCACCCTCCGTGCCGAGTCTCCATCCGCCGATCAAACGCCACCATCTGGGGACCCGTCCCCCCTCTCCCTCCCTCTCTCCCACTGCCACCCCTCAGACAGGCGCATCATCAGCCAGCACACAGGTCAACTCAAGGTCAGAGCCTATAGAAAGAGGAGGAGGAGCAACAAGGGGATGTTGTATGGGAGGCAGAGTCACCTGTCTCGTGTCCTGCAGGACGCTCTGACAAGCCACTTAGGCCTGAGTAATTCCTCTGTCACTGTTACTGATGAGCCGGCCCCACAGATGCAGCAGAGGAGAATGGCTGATCGCATGCACGGCAATCAGCGAGGCATTAGTCATGATAGGTCCTGCTGTGCACATCCTCTGCATAATGTATAAGGTTTTCAGTGGGAGTAATACCGGCTGAGGCCGCTGAGTAAGTGAGTAAGGAAGGCCCGGCTGGATTTGCGGGCCTGCCGATAAATTGATGAACTAAAGTACACAGGAGTAAAACATCTCACAGACAAACAAGTAGAAAATACGTTCAAGTCCTGTAAGAACAGGGTAAAAAGGGTCATTAAATCACTTTGGACACAGATTACAAACCCACTCTTTAATCCACTTTTGCTCTTTGCTTGGTCCCATACTTAAAATGAGGCCGCACAATGCTCCACCATTTTGGGCATTGCTGCCTGGACTTTTCCTTTTTTGTGTCAGCACCAAACAAGTCAAGTGGGTCTATCTGAGTGGTGTCCAGAGCTGTCACTGCAAAAAGTCTTCTTGCTGTGCTTTCAAACACTGTATTCTTCCAACATCGGGCGCTTGGGTAAAAGAGATGATGTGGCTTATCCAGCAGATCATCACACTGATTGGTATTGGATGAGCCTCTAGGCTAGAAACCAGTAACACTACTTCTCAAGCTGGGGTCCTGGCAGGAAAGTTTGTGCTGTTTTCCAGTTGCGTTGTATGTGTGTTCCATCTACAGCACAACTTCAGGTCCCAATGGGAGTGTGGACCGGACCATTGACCTCATGTACAGATCATTTTTATACAGTGTATGTACTTAACTCCAGGCACTACATAAGTTTGAAATATACTATCAAGAACTTGCAAAAACTGAGGGAGGAAGACGAGGATTGCCTTAGCATCAGCTTCTCTCATATATACATATATTGTTCTGGGTCAGTATTATAGGAGTGACTAGAATGTGGATGGAGTTCATGTTGACCGACAGTTGCAACAACTTCAAAGCTGCATATAAAATTATTTTTGTAACTGAGAAGTTGTGACTATTTGGTGAATTTGCCTTTAAATGCGTGTGTTAGGAGCCGGCAGTGTTTGTGACTCCCTGCTTGATCTGGTTGGTTCAGATTTATTGTGGCTCGGCCGTGACTGGGCGCCTCTCTTGCTGGCCTGAGGCCAGACTAGAGGGTACGCCTTGACTTAGCTTTAAAGTGGTATTACACAAGCCTGCAGCCAGCTGGTTAGCATGTCAACATTAGTGGATATCTCCCCAAGACAAGTCAGTGTGATGGCATAGTTGTTCACATGCTGTGGATAGTTCAGTTTGTAAAGTTTGATTGAATATTTATGTCACCTTTATTCTGAAGTTCCTTCTCTTCCTGTTTGGCTACATTAATAGTGCATTGAAGCTTTTGTTTTTTTCTCTAATATTTAAAAGAGCACTTTGACAGCCTGTTGTTATTTGACAGCATTCATGTGCAGGTTGACACTGCATTGCGTGACATTGCTTTCACGGCTTTGCCGCCACCAGCTGCTGAGCGCCACAATGTGAAAGTGATGCATCTCCTCAGAAATAGAAAAAGATGGCTGATCCTGGGGTTTCTTTTTTTTTTGCATTTCATGGCATTTGCATTGCCACTCCTTTTAGTCATCTCGTTGTTGTTTTTTTATGCTTGTGCGCTTATGCGTGCAAAAATACAAGCTATTCATTCGGCAAACGGCTGCATCACAAAGCTGATACTACGGATTTTACATTATTAATTGAAGATCAAAGAACAGACATCGTTCAGAGTCGCTGCTCCTGCCAGTTGTTGCTACTTCAGTGTCACATTGAATGATTCCCTGGTGTAGAGACCCCAACGTCTCCCACCGTTGTAAGCAATTTCACAGCCTGTCTAGCTTTTGGCTTGCCTCCCTAAAAAAATAGCCAGCATTCACATGCACACACACACACACACACACACACACACACACATATATATATATATACACACAGGCACATTTATCACACACCTCTTAATTACATCTGCTCATAGCCTGTCCAGAATGCTAAGTAGCTGTTGAGTAGAAAGACTTGGCGCCTCAGAAATTTCTGGAGCTCCAGCCAGTCATTAAAATTCAGCCCTTTGATCCTTGCTTTAACTCTCCTCCTTGGCTGCATAGGAATCAGATGAGAAACATAAAAGCCACCAGCTTGAGCTTTAGCTTTCACTTCAAATAGGTCCTCTGAGAATATATCATTTAATAAAATGAAAATAAACAAAATCTCCAAAGTGGAGGAAGTTAATTAAAGCAGATGTTAGGTAATGTAAATATTAATATGCGGTTAGCAGTAATTATTTCTACAACATGCAGAAAGATTATAGTAAATCTAACAATCAGATTATTTAATAGTCATAATATTTATTTATAGGTAACTTTCAAGGACACCTTATATAGCACAAAATAAAAAACAGCAACAAAACAACGACAGAATATAAAACAATGGATTAAGAAGGGAGAAAGTCAATGGTATGGAGGTCCTTAGGTAAAGAGTTCCAGAGTCTTGGGGGCAGAGCAGCTGAATGTTCCGAGGACAGGTGGGGTGGAGAGGAGCGAGGCTGAAGGAGGTCTGAGGTGCAGGAGGTCAGAGAGGTATGGAGGTGCTGGGATATGGAGAGCTTTGAGGGTGAGGAGCAGAATGTTGAAAGCAGTTTGTGAGTGGACCAGGAGCCAGTGAAGCTGTTTGAGAATGGGTGTGTCATGCTTAGAATTATGAGTATGAGAAGAGACGTGTAAGGTAGACCAATGGGAGGAGAACTGCAGCAATCGATACCGGATGTGATCAGGATGTGATCAGGATGTGAACACGAACAGCGGTGCTATAGTGTGTGATTGACAGACGAAGGCGGTTGATATTGCAAAGGTGGAAGTAAGCAGACCGGGTGACATTATTTGATGTGAGCATTGAAGGAAAGAGAATGACAGTCAGACTCTAAACCTGAGGGAAGGAGGAACAATACTTGGAGTTTTTGGCTAAGATTTTTAATAAAATTCATTCTATTGCTTAAGATGCTTCTTATGGCTTGAAGGGAGGACATTACTAAGAATTAGTTACAAGCAATGGCTGTCAATCAAGAATGATATACAATTTATAGAGAATCACATACTCTACTAGTAACTCTACTATATACAGTTTGATTCATTTTGTGTTTTGTTTTTAGTTTTCCTCTATTTTCTCACATTTGTCTCATTTCTCTGTGGTATTAATAATAACAATAATGTATTCAAATACTTTTCTCTCATTTATCATGTCAATTTTTGTTGTTGGGGTGGGAGGGGTGTTTTTAAAAAGTATTGATTTAAGGTTGCTGATGAGTAAGGAAAGGATTTGTAATCCAGTGGTTGTGCCTCCTAATTGTTAGCTCAGTTTTCATCACAGATACATAACCGGAGCTCTACAAAAAACAGTGACAACTCTAAACGTGTGACTCTCAGTCAGATGAACATATTCCTATACTAAATATGCAGCCTTTACTTTGATGTGGACGTGGAGTGGAGGTTGAGTCACCTACCTGCCTTTGTGTTGCCTCCACGCCAACGTCCCGCTGCTCAGTATTCTGAGCACAAACATTCTGCTTTTGAGAGATATGACATTTAGTCTCAATCACTGGTAATGGATGCATTAACATAGTATCACGCTCACACACACACTTTGCACGCTAAACTAATGATACACGTTTTTTTTTTTACTGTTGCCAGGAAACGGACTCTGGAGTTTACACCTGCCTGGCTTCCAGCTCCAGTGGAGAGACGAGTTGGAGTGGAGTGCTCACAGTCAAAGGTAAATTGTCTCTGCGTGATTTTAAATGCATGCAAATGACAGCCCTGTGAAGAGGCAGCACATAACAACACGCTGTATATAATTAAGAGGAGAAGTTATGTGCAGCATCGAAATTAATAAAAACCATGATTTTCTGTCAATCTGGGTATTAATTAACAGTGATGACGTTAAACTGTGTGTGTGTGGCTGCAACAAAGCATGTCAGCCCTGCTGGTCTTACAGCAAAGTGTGCAGATTGTGCCAATAGCTACACAGCTTAAGATGTAAATGTGAGATATGGTGATGGCAAGCACACCGTTAATTGTGTTTTTTTTTTCTATAAGCCATTACCTCATAAAATATATCCAGCAGTGAAGATTTCATTATATGGAATTAACAAGCTGCTCTAACGACACCTACATTTATTATATGACTATTACCATCCTAATGGATCGGGATTTAATAGCAAAGTTCTGTTGAGGAATGAGGAAGATGCAAATCTTCAGTCAACATTAGCAACTAATGACAAAGCTAAAGGCAGGTTATAATCGCTTTCCGCCCCCCCTCCTCTTTCCTCCTCTTTCAGAGAGCGCAGACCCATCCGTAGCTCAGGCCACCGAGCCCTTCCAGCTGCCGGGCCCGCCGCACAAACCCATCGTCACTGACGTGTCCAAGAACAGCGTCTCTCTGACCTGGCAACCCAACGCTCATGAAGGAGGAGCAGCCGTCACCTCCTACATCATCGAGGCCTTCAGGTGAGTGAAGCATCACAGATAAAATGAGTTTTTGTGTTTTTAATCTGTATATGTGTATCACTTCTATTGAACCACGAGCTGCTTAAAGACAAATCAGTTTACTTCAGCAACGACACGGAAACTCCACCCAAGCAAAGAATAACGTGGCTATTCCGAGCTACACACTACAGCTACAGCATTAATTAATTAGCATCAGGCCTTGAAATAAAGACACAATGTGCAGGAGAAAAAAGAGAGACTTACTAGAGTGAAGGCATTTGTAACCAGTCTGACTCACTGGATGCAAGCAGCTGCCATACATCCTGCTGCTCGGTGTTTATTTCATGCTGCTTAGACACAAAAAAACATATTATGACAAAGATGTAGCTCATGCAATAACACCAGTATGCTATGATCATAAAGGAATTCTACTATTTTTCTTTTTGTGACACCTGGGCAGGAAATTAGTTCCTGAAAATACGTTAATTACATTTCTCCACCAGTTACTACATTACAAATCCTAACCTAGCCTATCCCAGCTATCTATGGGTGAGAGGCAGGGTACACCCTGGACAGGTCATTTTGTTTAATTTAATTCATGTAAAAGTAATAAGCATCGGTGATATAGACCAAGGGTAGTGGTTTAGTAGCTTCTTACTCCAAACACAATCAAAACAAGGTCCCCCATACCAGTTTTGCATGATCCAAGTGAAACTATAGTGTCCTCTGTGACTGCCTCCCATCCTGGCTGGACCTCAGCAGAAACCCTCACGTACCGTCACCTGAGAAGATTCCATCTTGGATTAATTAGTAACATATTCAGCTGGCCGTCATGGGTGGCTCACCGGGTGGAAGTAGGCCTCCAGATGAAGATAGGCAGTGTTATGAGGAAATGTGTCCTTCCAGTTCGATAAAGAGGGGAACACCGGCAGGGCTTAATCAGATCCAGACGTCCGCGTGGCCCCTGGCAGCGGCTGAATGTCTCCAAATAACGCAAACTGATTCTTTATAAAGCAGCTGGAGGGGACCGCTGGGATGTTTGCAATAACATTTCCTTGCCTGAGGTGCTGAGGTTTGTTTGTAGGGTCGCTTGTGTGTGTGTGTGTGTGTGGTAGATGCGATACATATGCAAGGTGTAATGGTGTTTATTTAAAGTGCATAGACAGACTTTCAGTCCTCCTGGTATTCATTTTGTCTGTGAGCCCTGTGTGAACTGCTTCGGAGCATCACTTCCACAAAGAATCTAGCACACACTCACAACACGAGTATTCATGAGTCGTTGGTCTAATTGTTGCAAGTTCAGCGCCCCCCCCCCCCCCACACACACACACACACACACAATACCCTCGGGAAAAATCTAAAAGTGTCAAACAAATGGTTGAGGAGGCCTTTGTGGCTGCCGCTCTGCCAAGGTGACAATAAATTCACAGAGAAGATGGGGAGGGGGGACGTGGATGAGGGATAATGCATCTGAGGGAGTGCCACAAGGCCAAGAATATGCCCCCATTTCCTGTTGGCAGCTGCGCCTCCTCACAAGCACCAGTACATTATTCATCGGGACAGAGGAGATCCTTGGTCTGAACCAGGAAACTTTGCTCACATCTGCTTATTGTTTATCAGATATTACAGGAAGACAGAAATGGAAGCCTGCCTGTGCCTGGAGATCTGAGCATGCATGGGTTAATGGTGTATCTGCACATCAGATCAGCATTGCAGAACATTTTAGAACTGGTTTAGGCCCTCACAGGCTCATGTGTTATCTGTATACTCTGCTACATTTATTAAATACAAACTATAGATTTGTGTTTGATAAGATATATTTTCACCCAAATAATCTTAAAATAGAATGTTATTATTTAAACATTCCAATAGCATAAAGCATAAAAATGATTGAATGTCGTCTCCACATGTTTGTTTGTTTGTTTACACAGTATCAGAAAGACTTGATGAAGTCTCAGGAGACATGCAGGCACAGACAGAAAGCCTCGAGGCTCACTGTCTGCCACTATAGAACCAGACTCCACTGTTACAAGAACGACATGTTTCAGGAGCAAATTATTAACAATATGTTTCCGAATGGATATATGTGTTAGTATTTTTATTGAATAGATGTAAGGCTAGAGAATAAATTCAAGTTGTACGGGGAGTTTAAAATAATCATTAAAGACAGAAAGATGCCTCAGTACGTTCCCTGCATCCCACACTAAATACAACACTTCTCTTTTATAGTTTGCAAACTCACCCAAGCTATGTTAGTATTCATATTATGTGATTTATACACAAACATCTTGAAAAATGTATGTAAAAACCTTATTCCCGTAAGAAGCCCTCATTGTTTTAGAGCTGCTTATAAAAAATTATGACTTGAATCAGAATTTCAGAGACAATTATGGCATTAGTTCAGAATGTATTTTTAAATCAAGTGTGCAATGAGCTTTAATTGCAAATGATCCTTCTTGTTTTTTTTATGACTTTTGGAAATGTATTTTTTTGTGAATGGATTGTATGTTTTCCTTTTCAGTAAGCATGTCATGCACCTACAGCTGTAAAATGCTCCAGACACAGTAATGCATGATAATGGCATAACATAAAGTACTATTTCCTGATTATATTAACACCACTCATGCTTCTCACCTTTCACAGCCAATCAGCAGGCAGCAAGTGGCAGACAGTAGCCGACATGGTCAAGATGGAGACGCACACTATCACGGGCCTTCTCCCCAACACCATCTACCTGTTCATCGTCCGCGCCGTCAACCCCTACGGCCTGAGCGACCCGAGCCCCATCTCCGAGCCGGTCAGGACACAAGGTCAGTGCGCACACAAATAAAACAACAATTCATGTCTGCAGCTCTCTAAGGACTCTAAGGAACGTGTGTGTTTCCCCCCTTAGATGTGAGTCCTACAGGTCAGGGCGTGGACCACAGGCAGGTGCAAAGGGAGCTGGGAGAGGTGGCGGTCCAGCTTCAAGATCCCGTCACCTTGACAACATCTTCCGTCCGAGTCTCCTGGAATGTGAGTGACATTTAGAAAACGGAGAGAAATATATAATAATACTTCATTCCTCAAATGCTGACCTCTTTTTTTTTTCTTCAGGTCGACCGTCAGTCTCAGTATGTCCAGGGCTACCGTCTCTTCTACCGACCCAGTGGGGGGACATGGCTTCTCCAGGACATCAACTCCCCCTCGGAGCGGAGCAGCATCCTCACCAGCCTGCTGAAAGGAACGGAGTACGAGATAAAGATCCGTCCTTATTTCGATGAATTCCAGGGCAGGGACAGTCGAACGCTGCTGGTTCGAACCCCGGCAGAAGGTAACGAATGTGGCGACACCACAGAGAGATTCAAAGAGTTACTTTGAATGAATTGTGATAGGTTGTCTTGGATACTGTGTGCCCTTGGAAATGGCTGTTCATTAGCCTGTGTGACACACCGAGAATCTCAGTCAATGTTATCTCGTTTTGGGGTTAATTTTATATCCTCTGCCGTTTGGCTTCATTTATATTGATTGGTATTTTTATTAAAATCAGCCTCCACGCTGCCATTTTTTTTGCAGCCTGGGGGTTTGTATCGGTTGATCCAACCTCCAGATTAAAAAACAAGGGAACAGACAGTTTTTGCCACCAGCACTTCAGATGGACCTGCCTCAGTAGCTTAGTCTGGCAAAACATTATTAACTTGTATAGCCTTCAGTAAACCTTCATTTCCTGTAATGGCACGACTCACTTTCATGTTTCTTTTTTTGTAATGGTTAGTAATAATAATGAATCCTGTCTCTTCCAGTCCCCAGTGCCCCACCAAGAGCCGTTACAGTGGCAACAGTGAAGCTAAGCAACGGCTCCAGCATCAGTGTCTCCTGGGAGCCTCCGCCCAGCGACATGCAGAACGGCATCATCCAGGAGTACAGGGTGAGCAGCACACAATCCACAAAACACACACATGTTAAAAATAGATCCACACTGATTGAAACAAATATCTAGAGTATCCGAAATGTTAACCAAACATTTGTGTGTATCCAGGTTTGGTGCACGGGCAGCGGTGGAGACAACCAGACCAGATACTACATCAACAGGACAGTGGATGGTAACACGCTGTCCACGGTGCTGAAGGGCCTGATGCCCGGCGTGCTCTACCAGGTGGAGGTGGCAGCAGTCACCAGCGCTGGCGTCGGCACTCGCAGTCAGCCCGTGTCTGTCCTGTTCAGTGAGTCAACACACCATTGATTTGAAAATAATGTCAATATGTTCAGACAGCTTCAAACTCTGTTAGCTCTGTTGAGCTAATTTTAGATGGAGTGCCATTTAGTTTTGCACAGATCTTCATGGTTCCCAGAGGATAACCATGAACATCCCATTGATTCCTTTTGCTCCAGTGCTGCTCTATGTACACTGCTGGGTCAAAATGTAGTTCATCTCAAGTCAGCTGGGCTAACCCAGCCATAGGCTAATTCACATGGGGTTAGGTTACATATGTGTTCCAGTATGCAGGGTTACATTTTTACCAAAACAATAGGCAAAAATTAATTTGGTATAAAAAAAAAACTGGCTGACCCATCCATCCATTACCCGCTTTGTCATGGGGGGCTGGAATAGAATTAAATCAGGTGAGGAGTAAATACTTCAGTGAATTAACCAATGAAACTGACATAATATCAGGTGGTAGTGTACTATGTCAATATTTGTAACTTTATCTTTTTCATTGTTCTGAGAGGATGAATCCTACAGGTGTCCTACAGTTCACATCTAACACTACCACAGGTCTAAATTCTAATTTTCCATCCAGCCTGAGACTCATTTAGTTTAATTATAAAGGTGCAAATAGTGTGGCTTTAAAGAAATAAAATGTTTACATGAAATGTACAGGACAAATAAAGCCAGTGATCCACAAAGATTCAATCTGCCCTCAGTTTCTTATTGTACCTCCCCCGCCTTGTTTTCTTTCCCTCAGAGCTGCCGGCTGAACAGCCCTCTGTGCCCGGCGGCACAGCCAGCGATAGCGGCGAGGAAACCAGCGTGAGCCTGGCCGAGCAGATCACAGACGTGGTCAAGCAGCCGGCCTTCATCGCGGGCATCGGCGGAGCCTGCTGGGTCATCCTCATGGGCTTCAGTGTCTGGATCTACTGCCGCCGCAAGAAGAGGAAGGAGCTGAGCCACTACACCGCCTCCTTTGCTTACACACCGGCAGGTCTGGGTTTGTTATTGCTGACCTCAGGCTTTCTCATACTTATGAAAGCAGTCATGGAAATTACCTGTGGAAAGGGGAATCAGATTGTTTGCCGAGGGCAGTTCATATTTAAATACATTTCAGTGTATTTTGTGACTGCCTGCTCTACATAAGGTCCCACTGTAGTGTAGTCTGTTTGCAGACCCAGAAGAGTATAAATGCACGTTTGCACTACTTAACTTAACTTTGTGACTCTTTTTTGGTGGGAAAATAAAACTGAGCAATGCTGAGAGCAGATTTCATAAAAAGAAGCGAAGTGGGACAGGAGGATGTAAGATGCATGAGTCGCTCATCACTCTCATCTTTGTCTGTCTTCTCCAGTTGGTTTTCCTCACGGAGAAGGATCTGGGCTCAACGGAAGGTACTGGATTTATATCCTACTTTTTTATGATCAGCATGTTTTGCTAGTCTTGCTGTTGTGCATAAATTAATGGCAGAATGTCTCTGTAGGCCCGGCGTGCTGGGAGGCAACATGGGCAACTACCCATGGCTGGCAGACTCTTGGCCCACCACCAACCTGGTCCACAACGGCAAAGACGCCGTCAACTGCTGCACCGGCAATCACGACACAGCTGAGAGATACTACAACGGTAGGAGCGCCTGTTGTTTTTGGGTTGTTGTTGTGCCTAAAACAAACGAACACTGTCCTGAACACCGCCTCCCTGTCCTCTCTAGAAGCCGGCATCTCCAACTACCTGAACCAGACAGAGAAGTACAGCATGGGAGGCTCAACCGAAGGCCCCATCTACAGCACCATCGACGCCACCAGCGAAGACCTGCACAGCTTCACCTACGCCCAGCATGCCTCCACCACCCCGTACGCCTCTACTTCCATCGTGCCTTTCTCCAATCAGGGGCAGCAGGCGCCCGCCCACGCCGGCGAGCAGCAGGAGGACGGGCATTGGATCACCCAGCCAGGACCTTCTGGAGCTCAGTACGCACAGCCGGACCGCTGCAGTGGTAAGAAGGACATGCATAATTTATCAGCCTCTCTTGGCAATTTAGTTGTTTTTAAATGTGCAGAAGGCAAAGTTGTTTCCTCTTCTTCAAGTGAATCGCTGTGCTTCTAGGTAAGCCCAAGCAGAAGGCCATGGGAAAGGCTGTCAAGACCCCGTCTCTGACCTGGATGGAGTCCTTGCCCCCACCTCCGCCCATTGGAGAGCTGGAACAGTGCGAGGAGGACGAACAGCTCCCAGACCACGAGGACATGGACATAGGGTTAGTCAGACACACCTCTTACACGGCTGCATCATTACTCAGACTCAGCGTCACCTCTAACAGGCACATTAAGTATCGAGCCAAACGTAGCTCTTATGCCTCTGGCCTTAACAACTCAATTAGCCCGGCCTTGGTCAATTGCTTTAGTGATTTAGCTGTTTTCTCCACCCTGGAAACACAATTAGATGTGTTCCTCCTTACCACTCGCTCTCTGCCACCTCGGAGCAAAACTATCACTCAGTAACACTCTCATAGCAGCAAATCCACCCAAGTGGAATCTTAGCCTCCTGCAGTTTTGCCAATGGCAAGACCCTCTAAGTTGAGTCGGTCCTGAAAGAACATCATTAATCTTTAAGTAGCCTCCTAGCTAGCTTGGTTCGAAGGCACCGCTGAACAAACAGGCTGCTGCTCGACATTATCTCTTAACAGCACACAATAGAGATAAGAAGCAGCCGCAGCTGTGCGCCGTGCCGCCGAGCTGTAACAGCCTGCTTTGTCCTCACAGCTCAGACGAGGAGTGGTGTCCTCCCCTCCCAGAGAGGACCTACCTGATGGAGGGCTGCGAGGATGGACCCTGCCCCCCACAGAGGAACAACGCCTCCTCTCCGGCCACTTCTTACAGTCACCAATCCACTGCCACTCTCACCCCATCACCCCACGAGGAGCCCAGAGCAAACCATGATCTCCCCCGCCTCAACCACATAGACGGCCAGCATCTGTCACGGTATGAGAAACTATTATCTTTATAAGTACAAATCATTTTAGCCCAACTTGGAATCACAAGGCCAGTAGCTCATGGTGCTAATGTTCACTAATGTGCACTTTACAGACCAATGCTTCATACTTCCATTGTGTACATGTGAAGTGTGTGTGTGTGTGTTCAGCATTGCAGTGTTTCTTCAGATAGAAGTTGTGCAATCAAAGTAGCCAGTCTTTCCGAGCTAATGCTAGGTTAAAACTGTAACACTGTAAAAGCTGTTAAATAAAAACATATTGGTGGCTGCAGTGTAGTGGCGCTCAGTGCTGTTTGAAGTTTTAACCACCTTATCTTGATTGCAGAAAATTTGATCATGCTTACACATTTTGTTTGGCAGGGTACAAACAGCGCATTTTGATTTTTGAAACTTAAATATGATCGACAGCAATAAAGCTTTCCGTAGTAGAAACACCTTGATGACATTTGTAGTCCAAATTAGCCTCTTGTTAGCATCCTGTTAGCATCTGTCTTTTTTTAAGACATATGAAAGCTTACCAAAATCAATAATAGGGTATTTATTAAATGTATTTTATGTCTGAAAATGTTAATTAAATAATGATAGATCATAACAATAAAAGCCAGGCAAACTATTTCACAAGTCCTCCATGAAATGTCTTCCTGCACCTCACTCTTCAACTGTGAGAATTAGCGTCTGATTTGTTCCCTCCAGTAACATGTTGCCCTTACTTCCCATAGCAGAAGGTTACCCTGCGGTCCAGTGCCAGTCCCCCAGGCGCCGAGCCCGCCGCTCACCCAGTCCAACCCCAACCTCTCCGGCCAACAGCATCACAGCTCATCAGAGGTTGGCACGCTGCAGTGCCAAAGTCCTGCCCAACGTTGCCTCCACAGCCAGGGGCCGGCTCAGAATGAAGACAACGTCAGCGCCACTACACCCGGTAAAGTGACTGGAAGCAAACAAGGTCATGGAAGCTTCACATACAGTCCATATAACAGCACCCACTGACTGTTTGTTTATCCCTTCTTCTCACGCAGTGCACAGTCGCTCATCTCCAGCAGATACATGCACTCCTCCCAACCAAAAATCAAGAGTGAAAAAAAAAGTGTCCAAGAGCTCGGGGTACAGAAGAGATATACAAGGAGGTGAGAGGAGTCCAGTTCAAATCATTACTATCAGCAAATCCTGCACCACAATCCAAACACTCCTTCAGAAATGTACATGTTTTTTTTTTGTTTTAAAGCAAACACTCTGAACTATGTTTTTAGATCTGCCCCCTCCGCCAGAGCCACCCCCAGGGGAGGACAGGTTGCATGGCACCCAGGGGTGCACGGAGGCCAATGGTACTGTGAACAGTGCTCTGTCCTCCCTGGAGAGGAGTGAACACAGCAGCAACAGCCACCAGAGGAAAGGCTCGGGACAACGGCACGGCGACAGTAAGACGGCATTTCTGCACAGGGTTTCAGTCATAATGCTGAGTAAGGTCATGAAACATCATATCAGAGCAGAGAGGCGATGTGTGCACTGTGATGGGATGTAGATAAATGTGTACTATTGCACAGTCACATAATGCAGTATCATGCCTCCTCCTGCACTGCAGTATTTTCTCCTCCGCTGTCACACAGCAGTGGAAGCTGGGACTGGCTGGAACGTGTCGTTCCTTATAAATGACTTTGCAACGTGAAGCTGTAGGAAGCGCACACATCACAGCTGGTCGGCAATAAGTGAACGCACGAGGAGTGACTTTGAAAATACACAAACATGGCAACACGTTGCCTCCCTGTCACAGAAATGCACTGCTTTTTAAGAGAACATTCTGTGTAGTGAGAAGTGAACATACCGAACCCAGGAGGTAAACAAGGATGTGGGTCATGATGCACACATGCTCCTCCATATCCTTTATTTCAGCTTCCTGTCCTGAGCTGGATGTTTGCATCATAATAATATTAAAAACGCAATTATTAATAACTCAGTGGTTCACTGGACTTTTTTTAGCCTTTTATTCTTATTCATTTTAAGAAAAATGTTCATATTAGTTTACATGAAGCAATTACAGTTCATTTGTAGCTATCTCTGTGGTTTTGCAGCTTGGTAATGCTGTATTTCTATGTTGCTGTTCATTAGCATTTTTAATAGCATTTGGTTGTTTTTTATTGTTTATTTTAACACTTTACTACTATTACCACATAGTTTAATAGATAATACCTGGTCAAGCTAATATTTTAAGCTATTTCAATCTTATAATTTAGCATCAGCTAGCTTAGCTATAGCACAGCAACATTTTCTATTATTGGCAATTTAGCCAGTAACTTTTAGCTTTTACTCTTTCTAATGGTTAGCTGTTATTTTTAACTCTTTATTAACTCTTTATTTTCACCTTTTTTTCTGTTGCTCCTCTGTTAGCTTGTTTACTGTGGTTCACTACCAGTTTGGAATGTTTAGATATTACAGCATGTGGATACTTTCTCATTTTTGCTAAATTACTTTAGCAACTTTAGAGAACTACAACACAAAGTAAGCTAGCTGAGCTAGAGGTCTGTTTACTGTGCTATTGAATTTGTAGAGGGACAGACTGCAGCATAAAAAGGATTGTGTTGCCTGTAAGACATGTTGAAGTTTCACCGTGTTCACTGTTAACCCTGTGTGTTCTTCCAGACGAGGACCTGATGCTGTACAGCAGTAAAGCCGCTTACCTCTCCAGAAGTCAAATGTCCAGTAACTGCTCCACCACGGGCAGCTCCTCGTCCCGAGGCTCCACAGGCTCCCGCGGGCTTAACTCTACGAGGAAACACAGTGAGGTAGTGCACTGCTAACAGTTTCGTCATTCCAGTGTGCAAGGAAAAAAAAAAGGTTTTCTTTTTACCTCATATTATTTAAATCATGAATGGTTTTAGATATTCATGAGCACAGGAGCGCAGCCCAGCCCACTGCTGCTGTAGTTTAGTTTTATCTACGTACTGCGCTCCATAAAACACATAATGTTACATGTGCACATGAAGAGAGCTTTTACACACACTGTTATTCTCTCGGGCTCATACACAGCCATTACTGTCTACTCGGAGAGCTTTACAGTAAGAAACCATGTTAAGCATGCACGCCCACCGCTCTCTCCGGAGTGCACTTCTGAGGGCACACTTCACCGTGGGAGCGCTGCTTTGAATGCACCCCCTGCAGGCTCCCTCGCGACCAGCCAGTGTCTTTTATGGCAGAGCACGCTGTGCCAGCCGGATGCAGAGCTCTGTGGGGGATTTCGTGCTGGTGATGCACTGGAAGCTAGTGGCCGACGGAGACGATAACGAAGGGACGGATTGACATAACCACATCCGAATATTCATCACAGATTGTGATCAGACTAATCAGACATGTGTTTATATGAGAACGGGCTTGTGTTTCAGCTTTCATGCTTCTGTTTTAGTGGTGTAGTTGTTAAGCGTAAAGCTGTAACCCGAGGCTCCACCATAAAGGATGTTCCCTGTCACGGGTCACATCTCAACACACATCTGACATGGGAATGTAGCAAAGCAGCTAGTAAAAGTAACACCGAGACACAGACACAGGGCTGCCTTGTATCTCCCGCTACCCCAGGTCACCCCCCCACCCCACCCTAGCTGACCCTCACCAGCCTTTTCACGCCTTCCCGTGGACATGAAAGCATCGCAGTAAAGTCTGAGGTGTTTCCACAGGAAGCCTGGATCAGGTTACCGCTTCCACATGCCTGCTTATCTTCTGGCCTTTGACCCAGTCTAAGACTGAGTGTGAGGTTCGGGGGCAGGGAGGGGGTTTTGAGACCGAGAACAGACCAGATCTGTATTAGATTTATACTTTTGCTCATCGTATACAAAATAAAAGAGCATCTGGAGCACAGTTAGATGGATAGATCTACATGATTGTATGACAGACAGTCACCGTGGACATTTGCATGTTTTCATATGCATTCATTGTCTGGCACATGTGCAGCTGTTGCCCTTGCGGTGAGCAACAGCAAAAACACCTCTGGTTACCATCTGATAATCTAATTTGTGTATTCACAAACAGAAAGAACTGTCACGGTTGAGAGGCCACGATGAATAACATCAGACACTTGATGAGATGAATCACAAACTGCCTGCTACCCTGACAGTTACATATTGATTTGGACACAGTGCAGCATGTTGCACACAGCACGCATTAAATGCAGCAACAACAACAACATGTGCAATACCGCTGACTATCTCCATCACAACGATCAATGATGGACACTGATGTGTGCTCTTACCTGTCTTTGTTTAGGAGATGAGATAAGGACACCGGTGTCTCCGCACCTTCGTTGCCTCCATCGCTCCCATTGGACACAGCGAGCTTGAAGGACATCCCGGACATTACAGCGTAATGGCTGTGAAAGGATACAGAACGATGGACAATACATCCTGTTTTTATGGTATTATTACTATGATTATTTATGAGCTATGGAGAGTTCGCCCCTTTCTCCCACCCATGATTTGTAAATACCTGTGTCTGTACTGTTCTTTTGTGGGCTCTGGATACAGGAAGAGACGTATATTGTATTTATGAGGATAAAAAAATGTCACAAATGTAAAAAAAAAAAAAAAAGTCTGTTATTATAAAACAAACATGTCTTCTTGAATGTGCCAACTCTTTTTTTTTGTTAAAATGTATACTTTTTTGGTAAAGCATTAACTACTGTTGCACTCTTGTTGTCATGGCAAAACAACAGAAAATTCGAAAGCACAAAGTGTGTTTGCTGGTCGAGAGGGAGAGGTCGGAAAAAAGCCAAAACGAGCAGGTCCTCGCCCCCCCAAAAAAAAAAACAAAAAAACCTGCACCCACCCACCGCTGGGACCCCCTGCACCCATGCTGTCCGCTAAGAATGTCATACTTTTCTACGTTTTCCTCTGCAAGCAATGTGTTCCAGTGTGCCAGCAGACAGACAGGCTTTATGAAAGTTTGATTGTAAAACCATCCCTCCTCTTCCTCCTCCTCCTCCTCCTCCTCCTCCCTGTGACTGTCTGAGAGACTATTTGCTGCAGTTTGTGAGATCAAATTTGCATATACTCCCCTAAAACAAAAAAAAGGTGTCTGTGGACTGACTTTTTGTACTCTTGTCGTTTTGTAAATGTACAATAAAAATACATTTGCTGATCTAAGCCTGTGTGTTACCTTACACTCGAGTATAATCGTGTGATTTTCAAGAAATAAAATGTGGGTCAGGGGTCAAAACAGGGGAAAAAAAACACCAGGGTACACCCTTTTTTGAACTTTTAATTTTCAATTTTTTTGACGTGTTATTGTTTGACCCATTTTGTGGAACATACAAACAGGTTTTTCGATGCATTTATGAAAACAATGACCAAAGTTATATTGTAGCATCATCCAAAATACCTAGGTATAACACTGCTGTACTGTGGCTTTTTACCCCATTGTTTCGGACATATAGTGTCCTTTCTTATGCAGGAGTGAAACGTGTTCTGTTATACCCCTAGGTGTTTTTTTAATACCTTCACAATGTATTGGATATATACTATATATTATAGTTTTACATTAACTGGAACACAGGAGGTGTTTTTTGAACCATTTTTGACACGCTTACTTCCAGTTCATTGGATCTACATTACAGGTCAAAAGTCTTCCATCCATCCATCATCTGAACCTGCTCTGTCCTGCAGTGCAGGGTCACGGGGGGCTGGAGCCTATCCCAGCTATCAACAGGTGAGAGGCGGGGTCCACCCTGGGCAGGTCAATCAAAAGTCTTATAGCACCATATTTATTCTAGTTTTGTTTAATTGCAAATCAAGCAGTTTTCAGTCCAATGAATAGTGTGAAATGATGCAAAGGTAAGTGGTGAACAAATACATTTGAATTGAATTAAAAATCCAGTCAAGTCAGAGTGAGAGGTTCTCTGAGCCAGAACAGCCACCACATTCTGCAGCACCACGCAGTACCCTCTGGTATGCACCTATTGGGTCAGGGGTTCATCCAGCACGATCATGACCCAAAACATAAGTCCAGGCTGTGACAGGACTACCTCAGGAATAAAGAAGAAGATGGTAGGGTTGATATCATCAAGTGTTGCCAGCACAGTCTCCAGACTACACCCCTGTGGAGCTGGACAGAGGACTGAAATCAGAGCAACCTACAAGTGCCACACATCTATAAAAACGTCTGTAACAGAGCTGGTGAAGAATATTTAATTTTCATTGTAGAAAGAAGGCCACGAGTGAGTTCAGCTTCACTTATATCTGCCAAAGGCGCTTACTTTGATGAGTCATAAGTTTCTTGCTATAGACTACTATGATAATTCTGATTTTCTTTTTTTTTTAAAGTGTATGACCAACATATCATCAGTGATGGCTCTTTGACATGGCTATTTTTAAGTTTTAAGTCTCTGTGTACAACATACAATAATAATAAGTAAGCTTCCTAAATAAAAACAGCATTTTTGGTAATGTGTTAAAATTCTTTTGTCTGTTGTCCCCAACAGTTAGAAGATAAAAAATGATGATGTTGAACACTTTGATACCACACCATGAACAATCCATTCACACCCCCACCCAAAAAAAAAGAAAAAAAAGCGGGTGAGCTAAACCATGTCAAGGGAAAATGTGAATGAATGAATGTGGAGTACATGTACCACATACACACATGATGAACTGTTAGGTATAGAGCAGAGAGTCATACTTCATGGGGAGGAAGAGGCTGTTCTCATGAAGAGCATTCCTAATGTAAACACTAGAGACCATGTTGTTTATGGGACAAAGTGATGAGGTCAAACTCCAGACAGTCCCACACTGTAATGTGTTTACTGACAGGGCCAAACAACACCTGAGTACTTTTACATGTAGTATTTTAAGCACGTGGAGGAGAAGAAGAAGAAAAGAAGAAGAAAAGAAGAAGAAAAGAAGAAGAAGAAAAGAAGAAGAAAAGAAGAAGAAGAAAAGAAGAAGAAGAAAAGAAGAAGAAGAAGAAGAAGAAGAAGAAGAAGAAGAAGAAGAAGAAGAAGAAGAAGTTCGCTGTTGTTTCTATCTCACATCTCACTGCAACTCTTATGGGATTGTGTAAGGAGTGCATTCAGGTCAGAGACACACAGTCAGTGAACGCCGAACACTCTTAAACTTCTAAAAACTTCAGCCTCCAAACTTCTTCTTCTACCTTAAACGCTTAACCCCTGAAACTTCTTATTCTCCTAATGCCTCGTTTTTCCTCCAACTTCACAGTGCATTGCACCTGGGTGAGTGCTGCATGCACCGAGGAGCATGAAATTGGCCGAGCTCTCTGCTCTGAGAGTGCAACACACACACAAACACACACCCTCCTGCTGTCCACCTGAGACAAGGCATGCATTACCCTCCGGTGCTCTACAGATGCTCGCCGTGTCTCGGCATACACAGGCTGTCTAACTCACAGGCTCAGCTACACACACAGGTAGCCCGCGGTGTGTGTGTGTCTTCTTTCACTGCTCTGTGATCAACTACAGGGCAAGATGCTGCAGCATCTCTTTGTTGCAGTCCACATATACTAGACAGGCAGTGTGTTTGACTGATGTGGTTTTCACACTGTTACAGTACAGTGGTTGTGTATAGATGTGCACCTTATCCCAGTTTAAGTAACCTACCTACCAGAAGTGATCCTATGCAACTGTACATTGTTGTGATAAAGAGTGTTGTGTGTGAATTTCATATCATAGATGTGATCAGTAGCAGGATAGCCTGTTATGAAGGTTAAACAGTCTGTGTAATGTTCACATCTCTGTGCTGTTGATGAAATCCTGTTGATTCTACACAAATAACAAACTTAAAGCCCTGCAGTTGGCTAAAAAAAAGTAGGAAGTAGAAAGAACCTTTTGAAAACCACCAAAACAAAACTACCTTATAAAACGATACTGATCCATCCTCCTAATCTGCTTTATCCTACACAGGGTCATGGGGGGCTGGAGACTATCCCAGCTGTCAGTAGGACTGAGGCCCTGGATATTTATCGCAGTTCCACTCTGAGACAAGCAAGCAAACAGTCTTGCACCTGCGCTCAAACAGACAACTTAGAGTATCCTAATAACCTAAAGTGCTGTGAAAGACTGTGTGAGGGAGCAGGAGTACCCGAAAAACCTCCTTTGCTTTCCTGTGCTTTCTATGGCTCTGGTGAAACAGAACCAACCTCCAGCCAATCGTGTTACGGTTCATTGGTCACGTGACAAGACCGGCAAATTACCGGAAACATTGGCGCTATGGCGGCCAACACAAACAGCAGCACTTCTGTAAGTGACTTCTGCTATTTTGTTCTTTCATACATGAAGTTACAGGCGATACCTGACACACAGAGAATTACATGGAGAACTTCTGATGAGACAGCGGTCCTTACAGGTGTGTGAGCATAATGTATACCCGGATGCTGCGTCTGAATTTTAGAGCGAATTTTGGACAGTGAATTTGAGCACACTGAAAGAGTTTTACAACCTGCTCCTTTAAAATGAGCCTGTAGCTTAAGATATATTTTCAGGGGAACCATCCAGTCAATGCATAATACATGACCACTGAACAATGACATCTGTTCATCTATACATTTCAAATCAGACTGAGTGAAGGGCTGCAGCAGCAGTTTGGGCCAAATTCTTCTTAATTTCCATTAGTAAGTCACTGCTATGCTAAATTAGCAGGTTGTTAGCTTTCAAGTTTACCAGCAGTGGGCTTGGGAATAAAAAAACAAACAAACAAGAGCAGATCAGACAATAGAAAGATTTACGTTAGTGACCTTCTGCAGCCTGACCCAGCACCTCTTACCCTTACCATGCCCCCTCAAACTTTGGTCTATCCTCCCATCCCTCCCTTCTCTCCTCTCCCCCTCCGCTATAAATCACCCCCTCATTCATTAGGCCGGTGTCAGGCCAGACACGCCCACCAGGAAGAGGAGCCGGCAGGCTGAGAGCAGAGGAGGGAGACAGACAGAAAGAGGAGGATGAAAAGAAAGGCGTCCTTTACAGCCCTCGTTCCAAAATGCAACTCGGCAATTTCCATGTTAATTTGTTTGGTGACAGCGAAGATGGATGTTTGTGACTTTTCAGCTGTTGTGATGTATGCACAGAGGAGGCAGAATGAAGCCATTATGTATGCTGCCAGGTCGCTGAATGTAAAGTGCTGGGAAACATTTAACTGATCAATATTTCACCCCATAGATTTGAATGGTGCAATTGTTCATCAGAAAGTAGCAACTGATAGAAGCAGGGTGTAAATATACATATTCTACACAATTACCAGATCTGTTTATCACCTGTATAGTATGTTTTTACTTTTATATGTAAAATAAATAATAATAATAAAAAAATCCTTCATATAGCATGTGGAAAAATTGGAACAATTTTAAAAAACGCCTAAGGGTGTACTATACAGGTGGTTAATCAGCCACATATGCTCATCTTCAGAGTAGGCACAGGAAGGAAGGAAGTAAAGAAAGAAAGGAAGGAAGGAAGGAAGGAAGGAAGGAAGTAAAGAAAGGGACATACAAACACATTTATGTCATAGCATTATTAGGAATAAAGTTGGGAGAGAGCGTGTGTGTGTGTGTGTGTGTGTGTGTGTGTGTGTTTACCTGTGTGAGTGACAGGGCAATACTGGAACACATCCACTCATACGGCTCCCATTGATATCCAGTTAATTGAATGATTACCACTTTAGCATGCAACAGCACAGCTAACCGCTGTTGTCAATCAGCATAAGTGTGACAGCACCACCTGAGCTGCTGCTGCCTGACAGTCAGAGCACACAGCACCACAGTCTTACTTCAGGAGCAGCTCCAGTTAGCATGTACCATTTCAACCTAGTTATCAAATCAATATGTTCTGTGAACACTTGACAATGTACATTTGGTAAGTGCTTCGCCAATACTGTTACTGTACTGTATTAGACTCTATTTGTTCTTATATTCTGTTTGCCTGGATTGTGTGGCTGCAAACTATACTCATTTCTCCATGGGTCAATGAAGCTCTTTCTATTGTATAAATATAATAACTGGATGAAAACGAACGGTTCAAACTGTCCTATAAACGTTCTAAATGATTTAACACAGACAAGTTACACATAAATACACATAAACCCAGCCAATAATACTCCGCTTGTGTTTGCATGACTTTACAATGGTCATTACCCATGTGTAATAACAGACTGTGTAAGGCCCTGCTGTAAATCTACATGTGTGTGGTTTCAGGCCATGGCTAATATGGGTCATCGCTCTGCTGACATGCTATATAAAGCTGGTATTTTGGCATGTAGACCAAAAACTGAGATGCACAAATCCCCAGGGCGTCTTGCCTGTGTGCATGCATGTGTGCGTACATTTAAGCTAATAAGACAAGCAGACGTACAGTAGTGCTGGATGCATTACTGTGTGATGGTGTGTGGTCTGCTCTGTCAGTGTGTGTGTGAGTGCTGCTCAGTGGAGCTGGGGGATTCATGTAGAAAACATATGGCCTTTAGTGAAGGAGACAGATGAAGGATAATCCCTCTGGCAGACCAGCACACACACACACACACACACACACACACACTGACATATAATCCAGCACTTGCTGAGCTGCATATAGACACGGTGAGTTGCCAGATTTTAATGTTAGAAAGCATATTTTTCTCCTAATTATTCTACACATGTACATCTGTCAGACAATATTTTGCACAGAAACACACCTAGTTCCTCAACACAACACTAAGAGGTCCGTCCTAGGCCCAGTCCTCTTCTCTCTGTACATGCTTACTGTAGTCTACTGTAGTTACTGTAGTTTGTCAGCGGCTTTTAAAACGTCTCATACTACCGCTATGCTGATGATACTCAAATTTACTTGTCTCAAACAAACTTACCCAACTCTCCTTCATCTCTCTGTTTGCATTACCTCAATCAAAAAATGGATGTCATGGTCACCCAATGAGCAGGTCATCTAACTTCCTGCATTTAAACCCTGACACTTTCACCTCTGCTGTCAGCCAGTTTCTCAGCCCACAACACACACGTTACACCGGCCTCCAAAATCCTTAGTGTCACAAAAAATGCAGCCGATCCTGAATCCATACTTCAGCCGTCCAGATATGAGCTACAACTGTGGTTCTCTCTTCTCAAGCCTCCCTAAACTGCCAAAAAACCTAGTCTAAGCACTGCATAACCTTCTACATCCATACATACACTGCAGCAGATCACAAAGGTGATCATGCATTAGATATTTATTCACTCCTGCATCTGTCACTCACTTATTCTTTTGTATGAAGTCTGTTTGCATTACTTCACCCCTTCTGTCTTATTGTGATGTTTTATTATCTTCTATCACATTTGTTCTATGTTTTTATTGCAATTCTGTGTAACCCTGTGTTTTTAAAAGCCTAACATACTTACTTGCTTACATTCCTGTGTGTTTTCTTCCAGTAATTATGGTTATGGTTTTTAAAAACCCATCACATAAATTCTGATTCTGTGCAGCTTATATAACTCTTCTAAGACTTGGATCACCTAAAAAAAAAAAAAAAAACACCATGCTGTGCTCTCCTCCTGTATGACGCTCTGTTCCTGACCAGAGAGTTGTTACGCGGGAGCTGATCACACCTCTTCCTGTTTTGGTCTAAACACAAACATAGATTAAGGTTTAATTATTGTCTCCTGTGGCTTTGTAATTAGAAGCCATTATCAGGTACAGCAGTATTGTTTGCCTTGCTTAATCAAGCCAAACAGATGAGTTCTAAGTGTCACCTTCCTGCCCTGCACAGCTATTAAAAAACGGCAGGGGTCAATTAAAATCCAGCCTACGGAGGGACAGGCTGGAATGTAAAGATACTGCACAGTCTGGCATGACCAAGCAAACATTCCTGTGGTTTCTCAGTTAGAAACTGTAATAAAATAAATAAAGTTAAAACAAAATGTACTTCTAATAATATTTTAAGTGAGTATATTTCTTATTGATATGAAAAAGTGTCAATGTTTGTAATTTTGTGACATCATAAGGGGATAATCCCAGCCCCTATCTGATTTAAAATGATAGTTTATCTCCTATATTTTCAGATTTTCCAGCTGTTTTTACACAGGCACACGCATACAGAGAACACATGCACACATTGCTAACGTATGATGTCTTTGTTAATAGGATGTTTACAAAGTTTAGCTGCCTATCTGTCAGAAACTGTCCCAACTCAAGGTGCTGCTTCCCTCAAAGGATGTGAGCAGTAACAATATTTCCCACATAGAGCAAGCAAAGGCATCACTGACTTCAGATGTCCCAAAATGTCACCAGATCGCGATCCTACGTTACCATAGAAACAAAGGATAATTCAACTTTAGCCAAATTCTCTTTGAGTAAAAAATTCTACCATGACATGGGCTTTTATTTCATAGATCAGCAAATCCTTACAAAAATGTGACATTTCATTCCAAACTATAAAATCCTCTGTAATGAAAATTGTACAAAAAACAAAGCAAATTCTTATAAAATGTCATATTCTACTACCATTAGAGAAAAAATCTGCAAGTGTACCAAGACTAAGCTATGCAACAGCATTTTGATTTCAATTCTTCTCACTAACATTATGTCATTTCAGTTAGGGCAATTAAATATCTCAGAATATAATCTTCTACTTGTGCTACTGTGACCTACAGTATAGGAAACTACTGTGTAACAATAACAAGTGTACAGGGAGTATAAAGACATCAATAATCCTATAAATGGGTTTGATAGGACAGTAAATGATTTGGAATATGTTCTTTAAATAACATCTGTAAATGTTGAATATAGTGTATATACATTTGATTGGTACAAAACCACAGTGTGACGCTGTTTGGTAGCTCTAATAAAAATCTGTGAAAATAAGAAGCAGACGTGCTCTGAGGATTTCTTCTGCCTAATGACTGCTTTCTCACTGGCTCGCATCCTGTCTTTGTGTCTTTCTGGCCTTTTCAAAACACACTGGGTGAGAACATCCCGAGGGAAGTATCTCATTATTCTCCCCTCTAATGAGAGGAAGGGATATGCAGAGGAAGGAAGAAGAAAAAAGAAAAAAAACTTTCTCTGGAAGTCGTTTCAAGGATGCAAAATAGTAAGCGGACTGCCCTGAGGTTCTTTTACAAACAACATCAGATGTGCATCTACATGCAGAGGTGTCCCAAACACAAAGGAGCTGGCTCAGAAATGTATCTATTCATCAAACCCTGATCATTTAGGCATCTGAACAGTCACTGTTGTAGCATCTCTGCTGGTCTTGTGAGGTCTTTCTGAGCCCCTATGTATTAAAGGGTTTGGTGTTTCTACCGGGATAGTGGGCTCTGTACTGAGCTTCCATCTCCTCCATCCAGGCGGCGCTCCAGTCCCACGCAGGAGCGGGCTCCAGCTCCACGAACGAGTCGGCTTCTGCATGGAATGGAGGGTACAAGGCGCTGAGCGGGGAAGCCGGCGGAGAGAAGTCTAGAGGATGACACGTTCACAAACATTTCAAAACACTTTCTGCCTTGGGTGAAAAAGAAGTAAACATTCTGAGGCTTTTTACATTTGCTTTTCAGCTGAAAAACACATTTAGAAGTGTCTTTGAAGAAGTTTCCCGTCACTGCAAATAAAACCACTCCAATTTGTTGGAGGCAACAAAACAAACAGTTGAAAGGACACATTTCCTGTCTGTCCCTGCTGTTCTTACATGTTCCTACCAGTCTGGTGTCCAGATTAGCATACTCTTTGAATGTATTAATGCATCAGATCTTATGACCTTATCCATACAAATAAAACAAAGCAGACAACATTATATCAAATACAGTTTAAATATTCACATGACCTGATTCCTGATTCTGAGTCTCACATATGAAAAGCAGTAACAGCTCTGGGTCAGCCAGTGTCCATTAGAGGGTTAGTGTTGCTCCATGTGATCCAAGGCTCTGGGTTCACTGTATTAAAGTTTAGTATTGTGAGAGTACATTATCAGCTGCAGAGAAAACACTTGGGGTGTTTTTGCACTGCTTTGTGTGAAAAACAGGGAAAAGTGAGAGTTTGGCAAATGGAACAGAGCTGTATGGTGCCTGCAGAGGGAGGGCAGAGTGACTGATGAGGTGACAGAAGGGGGGAAAAGGATGACTCATCTGGAGGTTCAATTTGCTGAAAGGTTCTAAGTAATTGCCTGGTGCCACCAGGTATTAGACTGAATGTGTTTGTCTCTTCAAGCAGCAGATACATGCACAACCATCCATGAACACACAAAAAACAAAACAAAAAACAAAATCTACTCTGACATGCATGTGCACACACTCCGAGTGAACACAACAGACTGAAGAAGAGTAATGACCTCCACATAGCATCAATCATCCTTGCAGTGATTAACATCTTATACACTATGATCATAAAAACCTGAAAACTAACTTCATCTTGTCATGTTGGTTTGCCCACAGGGCTGCAGGGTGTTTTCTGCTGAGATCATCTACAAGTAAACACCTCCATCTAGTGGAGGAATGCAGTAAACACAACAGTTTTGAAGGGACAAAGCTCAAAGAGCTAAACTCTTGGTTTTGTGTGTGTAGTCAACTAAGCTCTCATTTTTTACATACAACTATAAAGAATGTGTTAAAAAATATATGAGTTTCATATATATCATTCCCCTGTGCCATTAAATAATAAATAATAAAAAGTAACCAGGGTGCAGAGACAGAACATATCCATTACAGCCTACAAACATGGTATACATGGGACAATGAAAGCTAACAGAGAAATGCTTAGGGAGCTATGGCAAAGACAATGAACTATGAACGTTGCCTCCATTTCTGAGAAAGTGAAGAGAATCACTCGACCTGCGACAGCTTTCACAGGCAGGAATTCAGCCTTCTTCAGTAGGTAAACCTGTTTCCTCTACCCTATGGACACCATGCAGTTACAGTATAGGCTCTCAGGTAGAGACCTGCACTCTAAAACCAAACCAAAGCCTGGCTAACAGAGTTAAAGCTATTGAGTGGCAACAGGCCGGCTTGTAATAAAAACAGCATATCACATTAGTAAGGACGGGCTGATTAGGGCTTGTGGCTGCAAGTAGTTATCATTTGTTTAAAGAAAGGGGAGAGTCAGAGGCTCAAGAACACACCACACTAAATATCACTAAAACACCAGCTGTCAGCTGACAGCACACAGTGAATGGACAAGATGGCAAAGTAACAGTGTAATAGCAGGATTTGGATGCAGGGAGCTTAGTTCACTTATTCACAACCATTTTCCACAGTTTTCATAAAAATGACTAATTTGTGGTTAAGATAATACTGAATTGAATGTTTTTCTCATATCATTAAATGATACAGACTGACATGACAACTCTTAATTTGAAGTGCAAAAGGACCTGGGTCCTTGTAGCAGATGCTAAAGCTACGCTGCTTTTAAAGGAAGTTCCATGCTTCCATGATTTTGCCTACCTGATAAAGAGGCTCCACTCATGGTCTCTGCTGCTGCAGCCAGCAGGTGAACAAAGCTGGCGCTGTCATTAGTGTAGCAGCTGTCCACAGAGCTGATGAGGCTGGTGCGGGCACTCGCCAGGTTGCCGTCCATGACCGAACTCCAGGTGTTCCACAGCGAGCTGTCCCATTCACTGTAGCAGGAGGAAGGAGAGCTCTGAAGGCGGGCACGGCGCAGGCCTATTGGTAGGGGCTCAGGCTCGCTAGAGGTGGCTTCATCTTCCAGGGGACTTAAGTGGACTGGCCTGCAGATGTAGCCCAGGTTAGGGGCGAAGTGGTGGGGTAGGGAGGGACGTTGCTCAGGCAGGGCACTATGGACAGACAGGGATGGCATAGTCAGCTAATTACTTACATGCCAACCACATGTATCAGCAGTCTACAGTACCTGCATCTCTCTGGTTTGGGGCTGAACTCCAGGTACTCAGTGGCCTCTTGTGCTGTCAGTGTGCCAGTCGTTTCATTATCCTCTGACATAGAATATGAGGCAGCAGACAGGTGGCTATAGGAGGGGCAGCTGTTCCCTGGATGTCTGTGGTCGCCTGATGCAGGACAGACCGACTGAAGGGAGCCCATGTCCATGGTTAGCTTGGTGGAACGACTGGAGCTGAGGGAAATGCAAGAGATGAACTTTTAAGACTTCTTCTTTTAGGCAACTTCCTTTAACATTACAGAAGGTTAAAGTAGCATATAGAAAGGCATGAGTCCAGATCCCTTTATTCCCCAATTTGTATAAGATTGTTTTGAAGTGAGAAAATGAAACCTTACAGCAGCTTTAAGGCTGAACTTTCCAGTCACTATAGGAAACTCTATACATTTTCCTGTGCAAGGAAACAGAAATTAGCTTTGCATCCTGTTTTTACCTCTGTAATATGTGTCTGCAGACAGGATCCTTATCATTTTCCCTGTAGGGTGTTACTAAAGTGCACATTTACTGGGCCCGCGGACAGAAGAAACATACTTAAATGAAAGGAAGTTATGGTCATCTCTGACTCATAATATGAGACTTAAAAAAACAGAGGCTGTATGTCAGAAAAAGCCTGCTTGGATGAAGTCATAGATGTTT
Organism: Parambassis ranga; assembly: GCF_900634625.1. NCBI lineage: Eukaryota > Metazoa > Chordata > Actinopteri > Ambassidae > Parambassis > Parambassis ranga. The sequence continues at coordinate 19,767,072 of NC_041034.1, forward strand.
GAATAGGTAACTGTGTGCAGGAAAACAGCCTGCACACTGCATACAATGGAAAATAAGTGTGTGTCACTACTACAAGGGGCTATGTTACAAAAACATCCTATCTTCAAATGATACTTAAAAAGGTGAACCTATCAAAAATCTACTAAGTGAGGTTAAACGTTAATCTCCATTATCAGAAAGTGCACTCAAGCTGCTAGTATTTTAGGTGCAAGTCTATACAAGGTCTTACTGTATGGTTCCCAGGGCTTGAAATACCCTGATGTAAAAAATCTGCACAATAAATGAACATATTAAGTAACACACACATACACGTATCTATCTTTATGCTGACCTGAAGTTATTGCAAAGTAATGGTTTCATGCTTTTGTGGTAGTTATCAGGGTTAATCTCAGAAGATAATGTAGATACATTTCTCTCCCTCTCTGCACTCTGTATGTGTGCTGGTCTTACCCTTCATCTGAGCTGAGGCTGTGTGTATCCGTGGTGTTCTCTGTGGGTATCGGAGGTGGGGGAGGCAGCATGTTTACTAGGTGCAGTGAAGCGGAGTAATGCAACAGACGATGACAACCAGCAGCTTTACCACAGTCTGCATTTCCACCTGGACAGAGAAGCAAAAATACAGTAAATCCTAGTCTGTTATCTGACTCAAAATAAGATAAAAAACTGAGCACAATAACGACATACTGTGGCAGCCTGCTGGTATGTGACTGAGTCTCTGTTTGTAGACATTGGGTGGACAGGCCTGGTTGCTGGTTGATAATAAAGGGACGCTGTTCACTGCATGCAACTCTGGAAGGAAAACAAATGAGCAGGTTTAGTGTGTCTATGAAGGAAAAATCAACTACCAGTACCATGTATCCACCAATTCTCACCTTGCTTGCTGTGGCTCTTTTCCCATGATTCCCTTAACACCCCCATCCTGGGCTGGGGTCGTATGGCGTGTTTCCATGGCAGAGCCTCGCGGCTGCTGAGCGGAGAGGACTTGGAGACGGGCTGAGTGAATATCTGGATGGTTTCACCTCCTTGCTGATGAGGTAAACCATGAGGCATTTTAGGCCGGCAAGAAGGACTGTTAAAGGTCTTGAGACTATTGCCCACCAGGTCCACATAAAAAGTGCCATAGACACCACAGCTGTCAGTCACAATGGGGACTGCTGAGTCCATGCAGCTATTGTCCTTCTTGGATGAGACTGGGAGGCCTGAGAACACATAGAAGATATAAACACACACTCTTTGGTGATCAAAACAATAACATATACTTTATATTTTCCAGTATTAACTGTAGATATATGATATTTCTAATGTGGCCTCATGACTCTGTATATGAGGAAACGGCTGCAAAATATCATTGTTAAATTTGATCGGTTCTAACTGACAAATGAATGTCAGTAATCATTTCATTATGGACTTGGTGTGGTTTATTTATTTAATGACCTCGTTGTTAAATCAAAGACTACCACCAAGATGCTTGATCAGCCATAACATTATAACCACTGACAGATAAAGTCACTCGCACAGTTTATCTGGCTGACATGGCCACTCACTGGGTAGGATATGCAATGGGTACTTTCCATACCCACTGTATGAGGCAGAGGGGAAAATTTGGTCCTCAAAAGAAATGGGCAGCAGAAGGATCTGAGTGACTTTGACATGGTGCAAAGTGTAATGGTTAGATGGGTCCAAACTGCAGCTCTGGTTTGTTCCCAGTCTGCTGTGGTCAGCAAAGTGGTCCAACGAAGGAAAAGAGGTGGATATGCAACATGATGCATTGACGAGTATATGTAGACTGTGACTGCACCTTTTTGTATCACTTCTGAATGAGTAACTATGTCTCACACTCATTTACAGGTGAGTTGCCATGGTTACCATATGATCTGCTATAAATATATACCATTTATT